>NC_056728.1:1966030068-1966310068 GCF_019279795.1 Protopterus annectens
TTAAGACTGAATCATCAGAAGCAGATCACTCCTGGATAGATTTTTTTCTTGTTGCTTTTTGCCATTGTGCCCACCAACTTTGAGTCTTTCTCTGCTGCTTTGTCTCTCATTTGTTCCCTGTCACTTCCAAGTTATTTGCACCCCACAACATCCCATGAAGGAGATGCCTGATCCCTATTAGAAATATGTCTGCTGGTGTCTCATTCTTGGGTAGTCTGTGCTCAGGGATGAGAGCTGTGCAGTGAAGAGGATGTCACCCAGACACTCACAGAGAATTGCTTGGACTTTCCTAGGGCTTACATTCTGGTCCTTATGTTTGGGTAGTGTCTGCATCCTTCAACAGTGTCATCCTCCTACACACCTGTCAAACACAGCTAATGCACAGTGCATAGCTCTGTGGGTAAAGATGTTATTGCTTTGTCTACTGCATTTACTAACAGCTGGTCTTGCTGATCAAGTCTGCCCCTTTCCCCCAGAATGAGCTAGCACCTGTTAGCTTTTCTGTCCCACCCTCCGTTGTGACTTCTACATTGCTTTGTTTGGTAATCAGTCCCAGATCTTCTTGGTCACAGTCAGGGGTTTTATCCCTTTGAACCATGGGGCCAGCTATTGTTTCTGGGAAGATGGCAGGATGAGCTGTTACAGCAGCTTTACAGGATTCCCTTCAATCAGCAGCATAGTTTCTGGTCAGGAAGAAACACCCCTATAGCAAGCAGGTCTCTAACAGATGATATTCTTATCAGCTGAGGCAATGAAAATCTTAACTGGGACGGTCTGTAAAACCTTCACAAATCTGACTGCTATATCTCATATCCACAATTTCTTGTTCTGAGGATGCAGAGATGTTCAGCATACAGCTTCTTCCCTAAAGCTGTCACCTCCCTGTTCCTTTCTGCCCACAGGGATTAGTCCCACCCATCTCCTCTTTTCTTCTCTTTTGCATATTTCTAAACAGACTTCCTGTTGACTTCCCCAAATTTAACTCATTAACACCTGTGTGGTATGGAATGGGCATACCTGTAGCTCTGGTACACAGCTTGCATTCCAGAGCATTTTGTGAAAAATAAATGTAAGAATCTTAAAGTAAACTAATGTAAATACTTTGTGAACAATAAAAACAATCATACCTGCTCAGATACCAATGTTGTCATTAAATATTCTTTACAGTGATTATAGTGGATCAGTAGTCTTTTGATAAATACTGTGATATGTTAATAATTCACACAAGCCCAAAACTATAATTTTTGCTAAATCTTCGCAAATTGCCATGTCTTGAAAACTGTACAACTTAGACATATATGGCCCGAACATTTTTGTTAAACAGACAAAAGCTTTAACACAGCAACATAAAATTCCACTAAGTGCATGTTTATTGAGATATTTACAGAAAAATTAAAACACATGCTTAATTGCAGGGTCTGTATTAGATGAACGAACAATCAAAATGTCGAATACAACATGCTCGACACACTTTGATCGAACTTTCATCTAATCGAGTTCTGAAAAGTTTCGTTTGTCCCACACCTTCCCTACACTAACATGCAACATACACACATACGACTAATACATATAAACCCATACATTCTCACATCATTCAACAACTTTCAAACCTAAACACACTCTTCACCCCCCCCCCCCCAACTATATATACCAACTCCGAGATCGCTCTACATTGGGGAAAGGGCAATTACCTGGTAATTGCAACATACACAAGTATGGAATTCACTTACTTAGCCATTCCAGACAATGTATCATCCTTGCGTCACAAGCTACACTCACCACTATGGCCAACTAAAACTTTTCGGAACTCCAGTTTTCGTCTTTTTCAGTATTCGATTAGATGAACGATCGATCTAAGTGTGTCGAGCATGTTGTACTCGACATTTTGATTGTTCGTTCATCTAATAGGAACCCTAATTGTATAATTCCTAATGTAAATAACACTGAATGCCTCTCAAGATGTGCAACTTGTAGTGCAATTGTCAAATACAGGTTTCTTCAAAAGCAAGTAGAGTTTCACCTGATGTCATGCGATGAAGTATTAAGTATGTATGGAATTATTGTTTATTTTCATAATTATGACAACTAACAATACCTAAGGTATAGTGTGATATAAATTGACATTGATGACAATTTTTTTCTGTTTCCCACCAAGGCATTTCACACAATATCCCCGAATAACATGCAATACTATCAGTTATTAAAATATGAACATAACTATGAAAACACAAATAATAAGTAACAAAAGTTATTAATTTCTCTACTGCAGGACATCCTAGACTAACCATCTTAATGTCACTTTGTTAATAACTCCTTGCACTTTCTAACACTGCCTAGTATTAGCTGTAAGTCCCTTAGTTAAAGAAGCCAGGCCTAAAGAAAAAAAAGGTGTGGCCTCCATAAGGAGTTATGGGTGTGAACTGGAAGTATACAAAAAAGGCAGTGCAATCTTAAATGAGTTATCAGCTACCACGCGACAGTCAAGAAGCTTACTTGAAGATGACATTCTCCTTTTATCTTCCTCATGTAACAGTGCATCAGTTAACCTCAAACACAAAAAGGCCAAAGCTTTTTTATTCAGTACCTGTCAAAAACTTGCCACTTCTCCCACAGACTGTCAGACCCAGCTCAACCTCGCAGTAAATTTGGGGAAGTAAAGAAACTCCATTAGCTAGGCAGTTGTCTGGATTCTACTTTAAATTTCTGGCATTACACAGAAAACACAAGGACAAAAGTTAATGAGCTAGTATTCTTTTACTGAAAAATTATGTTTTGAGCTCCAGAATCAAGGATTGCAATCATGATTGGGATTTTTATTGTGTTTTTTTTAATTTCATGTATTCGTTAACAGAGTAATCCCACTAAACACATCCTTTCTAAGGGTCGATCTAGAAGCAATTTCTGGTTAAGTGATTTGTTCGGAACATACCTCACAACTTCTTAGGCCACGAATCAAGAGCAAAGATGGAAATAATGGGGGCAAAAGGCCCAGAAATTTGGACAGATTTTCAGATTTGCTGTTATAAATTTAGGAAGTTGCTAGAATAACAGATTTTGCATGACCTTACATTTTCTGAAAGTTATGAAGTCTGAAACTCACGTCTGTCATTATTTGGTGACTGCAGTCCTCAATGATTTGCCATAAAAACACAAAATATGAGGCATAAATCTGGAAGTGTTGTAAATGTCCGGACACTTGAGAGGTATAGCTCAGAATCACAGTCAGAATCTTACTTTTTCAGCTTAAGTATGCCCCCTTCCATTGCAGATGCTTCAGAGAAAACATTTTCTGTACAAGTAATTGCTAACAAAATCTGCTAGTTCATCACTCTGTCTGTTTTGAATGCCCCTGGTTTATTTTAGCCAAAGCTAAACAGCTCAGAGGGCCAACCAGTCTCTTACCTCCCTTCTCTTTCGCTAACAGAGTAATAATTAAGACCTCTCACTATAGTCAAGATTTTTCCTGCACAATACACCCTGCCTATATAGTCTTCATAACAAGCTACACACACATCTCTCTTTGCTCCTAAATTCTGGGAAGCCCTCCCTGCCACCGCAGATAAAATTAATTCCCATCTAGATTTTCATGAATCACTTTAAAACCTTACATTAAGATCCCTATTAGAGTTTTCAGTACTGTACTGCTAATGAGTGCTGGGTGGGTGGGGGGGGGGGCTTAGCTTTCATAATCTCAAGGAAATGCAGTGACTTTAAGTGTTAAGTAATGGAAAGCAGGTTAGCAAACAGGTTCATTGAGTTGTCACTCAGTCGCAGAGAGATGAAGGATTTGAACCCAGGTCACTTCTGGTATACCTATCAAACTGTACTACAAGTGCTTTAGTTTATTTAAGTAGATTGTACTAGTAGCTTCAGTCAGTAAGAAAAAAGTAAGTAGTTAATACTACAGGTAACTGAGTCTGTATCTGCAGTGGGTAAAGAATCTGATTAGCCAACTTTACAGATTTGAGACCGTGAGGAGTTAAAAAGAGACGCACATTAATGAGATCAATCCTGGATTCAAAAAAAAAAAAGTCTTGCCTTTTATACACCTGAGCTACAGTAACTATGAAAAATTAACTAAAGCAGTTAAGTTATTCCAGCAGCTAGCACAGTATGTTAGATTTATGCAAAGCTCCTGCACTACAACTAGATATTTTATAATCTGCACCTTCCAGGTCATTGTGCACTTCTCGTCTTGATCAAGTCTGCCTTCTGCCCCCTGTTGCAAGTCATCCTGCTTCTGGTATCTCCTGCAGGTCCTTAACAACTAATTAAGGTAACTAAACCAAAGAAAGCAGAGATTCATTGAAAATGTTGGTGCAGTTATCACTGCATTCTTGAGACCTATTCCTTCGCATAGCATCCATTCAAAGCAGATTGGGGACAAGTATGAAACACAAGGTACATATTGATATGCAAGGCGGTACAGGCTCTTTTGTAGTCTCAAATTAATGGATTTCTTTTTTTTTTTTTTTTTGCAGTTTAACACAAGCTGATTCTAGGTCCTTATGCATTTCCTCTTCCACAGAAAAAATACTGACATGAGTACAATGCATACATTTGCTTACATTCTTGACACATTTTGTTTTTTTAGCATTTGTTTGTCGTGTATCTTTCAAAGTAACAGCTAATTTATTTCAGTACTTTGGTAAGCATTCTGTCACAAATTCTTCTTTTTGCTGTTGCTAACATTTACTTTTATAATTATCTCGTGTTTGCGTCTTATACATTGCAGGTTAGACCCAGTAATTCAAGAAGCATTGTGTCAGGTAGTACCATAAAGACTAAGCAGAGATTCCCTCCACATGTATAAGATGCTGAGAAGAATGACATGGTGTTAAGACCATTTTCATAACTTAAGTCTTTGTTCTCAGTTATTCTTTTGGTGAGATGGTGAGATGGTGAGATTTCTCTGCTTAGACAAGTGCTATGTAAAAGCAGAAGTCCACAGTATGTTTGTTTAGTAATGGACATCACCTGAGCTTATAAGGGAGAGGTCAGGATTGATGATGAGCTGCACTTGATGCTTTGCAGGAACTGATATGTCATCCAAATATTTCTGACCACTTTCAATACATTATTGCCAAACTTGAGATTGTTTTCCATCACTTTGCCTATATTTTTAGCCATATCGACATGGTGTGGTTCATCCTGTTCACTGCCAGGACTGAAACATCTGCTTTCAGTCTGCTTTATGCTGTTATAAACTTTCCTTCTGACCCTATTCATATTGTCCTGCATACCACTGTCATTCTCCAGAGTTTGTTTGCCACACCTTATAGATGTGGTCATAAATGATGCCAGGCTTTGCTCTTTGGAGTAGCGTTGTCACTGCTGTTATTATTGTTGCGTTGACATGGCTGATACTTTGGACATCCTGCGATGAAACATTTCCAGTGTATTGCTGCGTAAGTGTGGTCAGCTTGCTATTGAGTGTTTTACCCCCACCCCCAGGCAGCAGATTTCCTGTCCCATTTTTGGCTATCTTAGTCTGAATGAATATGCAGTGTGCTTTTCTGCTTAACTGTCTTAGAGTATGGTGTAGTATGATGGTTTTCGTGGTTTTTTGGATGGCTGCATTCTGGTGTTTGGATGTAGGTCAGAATGGGAAGCCTTCCAGTTTAAGAAAACATCTTGTTTGTGGCCATAAGATGTTACCACAGAATAGACATTAAAATGTGTACCTTTTTTGGGTGATTCCAGTTTACAAGCTGTGATGTACGTAAACATTTTGACAACATGTTCAATGACAGAAGAAATGAATCGGTGCTCAAAGAACTGCTTCCTAGAGTGGATGCTTTGGAACCTTTTTCCATTGATGAGACTCCCCAATCTACATTCAAGGATAAATGCACTAAGAGACATGATGTGTCCGCTACTAGGGAGTTTCCCCTCCTCCCCTAAAGTTCCTTGCAAGGAGAAAAGGGAATCTGTCTGGATAAAGGAGCATGTAAATTGGCAGTGCATATGACCAAGGAACATCCTCGTAAACCTGCTAGAACTCACTCATCTGGAAGACATGCTTTCTCCTTTCTGTGTGAATTAGACCATCCCAAGCAACTCTGCTCTATGCCTCCTTCTGTCAAATCTTAACATTTTGTTTCCTCCCACAGGTATGTCTCCCTGGCAGCAGATCATTTAAAGTTGTTGAAAGCTATGGATTTGGGTCTTATCCTACCAGGTAGGGATAGTGTCATCCTTCATTCTTGGATTCCATCCTCGTCACAGGTGCCTGTTTTTGGTGCTGGTTGCTTTGAGGCTGCCATGCATCTGTCGCTGACATAGTCATGGCTTACTTTGAACTTGTCAATGCTGCCATCAGTGGCCTGATATTGGCACCAAACTTTATTGTGCTGTTTTCAAGGTCAGACTGTTTGGCCTTCAGACCCTTAGATCCAAGAGCATAGATGACAATGTTAGCACCAGACATCACCAGCCATTGCAGCTTCATGCCATTGTTTTGCCAGTGCTGTCATTAATGGAGCTTTGAGTGCCAGATTCCTTTTGTTGACTGCCTCAGTGCTATTGCAGGTATCAAAGCTGGTCACAAACTTGATTTTCCAGCATGCACTGCAGAAGTACCTGTGGTGCTTACTTCACTCTCAGCCTTTCTGAGAGGCCATTTCTGAATTATGTCAGAGTCCCTTGCCACTTTACAACATAATGACAGATATTCTGAGGATCTTTGGAAGAAACTTAAATGAGTGTCTGAGCCTGAGCCTTCCGCTGCATGTTCCTCTATAAATAGTTCCCCACTCCCTAGGAGAGTCTCCTAAGCTAGGCAGACAAAGGAGGCATACAATATTCTCCAGCTATCCCCAAATGATCCCACAGTCAGGGGAAGTTTTACAACTGATGCAAGAAAAGTGAGTTGGTCAGTTACTGCTCCTGTGTCTTCTGATAGTTCTGCTGGCTGCATTCATTTCACTCCCCTTTCCTACATAAGTGATATCCCTGTAGACCAGCTAGTGGCTCTAGTCATAGAGGAAGCATAAAATGAATCTTGTGTTGTGGCACCAATGTCCAAAAAAGATGGATAACATCCCGTGGACCCTTGAGAACCAAAACTGTGTGGTGCAGAATCCTGTGCCAGACTCTCTTCGCTGTAGTAGCCCTGAGGTAGGCTCTGACCCCACAGATTCTTCTGGTCCACCGTCCTGAGAAAAAGTCAAAGACAACAGACCATTTCAGGAAGGGGACCTAATGGTCTTCTTCCATGGTACTGAGGGAAGTTAACTTCCAGACGTACATGTTAAGGCTGCTGTGTACTGTTCTTGATAAGATGTCCCAAATGCTTGAAAATGTATCAGATAGAGCTTAGAAAGAAGATCTTTACTCAAGCCTCTCCACTCTCCACTGTGAATAACCTTATCCTGCACTTTACTGATGACATCAGATGGCACTGCTAGAGGAACAGGAGCTGGAGTCACCACACATCTACACACTTGGATTTGCCTTACTGACATCACAGTGATTTCCAAGGAAACTTCCCTTAAAGTCACTTTCAGTGATTCTGACATGTATGGACTTAATGAAGTCAGTGCACAGATGTGATTTTGAATCAAATCAGAATTTCTGCAGTATGTTGGCAGTACCTATCATGGTGGCTTCTTAGCTTCAACCTTTCTCTGGGGAAGCCCATCAAAATCCCTAACTGTAGGTGCTTCAGTATTAGGGTGGAGAGAACTTTTTTTAATGGTGGATGGTTCAAGGTACATGATCACAGAGTAAGGAGTGTCTGCATGCTACCATTCTGGAAATGGGACAGTTCTCCTCACTCTCAGACTTTTCAGGATTCTGTCTGTATATGGGGTGATTGCTATTCACTGCAGCAACATAACAGTAATCTGGTACATCAAGATCCAAAGGTGGGAGTTCACTTCTGTCCCCTGTGTCAAATGGTAATGAGGTTATGGGAATGTGTCACATCATCAGATTACTTTTTGGTTGCTGTGGCCATCCTTGGAGAAGCCAAATTCTTAGCAGACAGGCTCACCTGATGTTGCACAAATGGATGTTGGTGAGGGTTACTTTCCAGTGATGGGGAGCAGTCACTGTGACCCGTTTGTTTTTCTAACCAACACCCAATGCAGTGACTTATGATCTCCCTTCAGGGGCACTGGCTAAGGGATGCTGTTATCCAGGTGTGGCCCCAGGTCTCATGTATGCTTTTCTATCCTTTCTCATCATTCCCAGGTTTTTACAGAAGGCAAAATAGTAGGCAAAGCCAAAATCATTCTTATGGCCCCATGTTGACTTTAAGAAGTTTTTTTCCCTTTCTCTGGCCTCTCTTTCTAAAGAAGCCTTTCATACTGAGTCTGTTCAGAACCCTGTTAAGTCATCCATGTTGCAAGCATCACCCAGACCTTCAGGCTCTCCTGTTAACCTTTCAGTTTTTGCAATTCAGGTGATGGCTAGGGATGCAGTTTACCCAGACAGGATAGTCCAGATCTTTCTGTATGCCCAAAAGCCCAATACCAGAAAAATATTCCATAGTAAATTGAATTATTTTTCAGTTTGAGCCTTGGAACAAGGGGTTGATCCCCTTTCTGCTGCAATACTAGTCTGTCTGGCACAAATTGTCAGCACAGGCCTCAGCTACTCTTCAGTATAAGTCTGTATGTCACCTGTTTCCAGTTTTTATCTGGATTTCAAATTTTGTCACTAAATCAACGTAATAGTTGTAAGACTCCCTTAAGGGACACTTTCATATATGTCAGACTTCTGTTAGGAGAGCCTGTTGCCCATGGGCCCTAAACTTCATCCTGGTGGAACTCATGCTTCCTGCATTTGAACCAGCTTGAAAGGCAGTGTTCTTTCATGGAAAACTATCTTCTTTAGTGGCAGTCACCTCAGGAAGAAGAATTTCAGAGCAACAAGCTTTGTGTATAAACCTTTCTTATCTAATCTTTCAGAAAGATAGATTAGGCCTGTAAAAAACCCCACTTTCATTTACAAGATTGTTACTGAAGATAACTGCAGTCTATAAAGCGTTGTGTGTTTTCCAATTTATTCCAGTAAAGGGTAGTATTTATTGCACTGCATGGATATACACAGACAGCTTTTCTTTTATCTAAGTAGAGCCATCCGACAGCAGATTTTCCGAAAAAACATAAAGATAAAGACAGAGACAGACCGCACAGGACCAAACCTTCTGACGCTTCCATTAAGCTGGTAGTCAGTCCTCCAGAACTCATTGAGGCTCTTTCATAGCCCCTGATGCCTGCTTCAGTTAATTCGCAGGCCGCTACCGAGACCCTTTTGGAGTCTAGTATGCCGCAGAACTCTTCTTTATCTAAGGATCCTGTGGCCGTCTCTACCTTGGATGGGTCCGGAGCCATTGTGCAGGCACCGGCTTCTGAGGAAGTCCTTCGCAACACCGACTCCCGACATACACTGACGCCTTCTTTTACGGTTACCATTCTTTCGAAAACCGAGTTCCTTAGGCCCAGGGATTGAACCACACCCAAGAAACTGACTACCCATTCTCAGGCGTCTGCTCACTTGCCTCAGTCTCAAATGCTTAAAATGGCAGAAGACCTTATGATGCTGATTAGGGGAAGCCAAGCCACTTCCTCAAAAAGGAAAAGAGATCTGCCTCCAGTAGCTTTCTCTGAAGAAGAGTCAGATGAATCCGATGCATCTGGCTATGAAGACATGCAGCCCCTCTCCACATATGAAGATTATGATGCAGAGAAATCCATTCCTTCAGCCTCTTCCCCCAGAAGATTTTTCCTTTGGGGAAACCCTGCATACCTTAAGAGAGCATTTCCAATGGGAGAGTCAAGACTACCCACAGTCTAAAAAGAGACTTGGAGAGTTCCTGGACCTTCCACAACACTGGCCCTTAGCCATCCCTCCAGTCCTAGATGTGGAGGATGATGTCTTTCTTGAATCTAGCTTGACTCCAGACGCCCTCCCTCCTGCTCCCAGAAAACCAGACAGGTACTACAGAGTCCCTGACTCACACAAATATCTATTTAAAAACCCAACAGCTGACCCTAAGATCATTACTCAAGGGCCTAAAAGGATTAAAGCAGCCTCAGCTAAGAATCCCACCCCCTCAGACAGGGATTCCTGAGCACTTGGACAGATGGGGTAAAAAAGTATACACCTCAGGTACTCTTGCTATCAGGGCACTAAATTGTCAGTTCCATATGCTTAAGTATCAGCAACATACCTTGGAACTCCTTAAACAAAAAATGTTTTCATTTCCTGCATGGGCAGAATCTAAAGATTTACAGGACTTAATGCGTTCTGCTAGTCAAAATAACTAAACACAATTTGCACTGTGGTTTTGGCACCCTAGAAGTTTCTTGCAGGGCGGCAGTCACCAGATCTGTCATTAGAAGACATGCATGGCTTAAGGAACAAGCCCTGCCAGACCATGTCATATCAAAATTGTTGGATGCACCCTTGCACAAAGATAACTTGTTTGGCACTAAAGTAGAAGAGGTCTTAAAAAAGATGGAAGAAGCAAAATCCTTGCAGACTGTTAAAGATTTCTTACAGGTCCAACCCAAGTAGGTTTAGCAGGCATTTTCCCTCCAAGCACTGGTCCTTTCCTGCTCTGAGTAGACAGGGCCAGCCTAGGCCCCATGGAAACAGACCCCTCAGACAGCAGTCCCAGGGGTTGCAGAGATCTAAGCAGTGGACTACCTCCACTTCAAAACCAGGGAGTTCTAAGCCACCCCCTTATGGTAAGAACTCACAATGACTCATCCCTTCCCAACCTCGCCTCTGCCCACCTTCGCATACCAATAGGAGGAAAACTCCCCTTTCACTCAAGCACCTGGGCCACCATTACCAAGGACCAATGGGTTCTCAACATTGTGTCTCAGGGGTACAAATTCTCCTTCCTCACCCTTCCAACCCCAAAAGGGTTCCCAGATCTACCACCAAATCAGTGGGCAGAGGCTCAAAAGCAAATCCATTCCTGGCTCTCCTTGGGGGCAGTAGAGCACGTTCCTGCAGAGCAGATAGGCCAAGGCTTCTACTCCATACTTTTTCTGGTGCCCAGAAAAGAGGGCACCTGGCGTCTCATCCTTGATCTATCCATTCTAAACACCTTTCTGGTGATCCCAAAATTCAAATTGCTCACCCTCCAGCAGCTGCTACCCATGCTCACCAAGGAAGCCTGGCTAGCCACCCTGGACCTAAAAGAGGCCTACCTCCACATTCCTATCAGGGAGTCCTGCAGAAAATATCCCCGCTTCAGGGCAGGATCTCAACACTTTCAGTTCTCTGCACTTCCCTTTGGTTTGTCTACTGCCTCCAGAGTTTTCACAAAATGCCTGGCTCCACCCATTGCCTTTTGCAGACAAAGAAATTTTCAAATTTACCCCTACTTAGATGACTACCTTATTCAGGCAGACAGCCAGGAAAAGCTGCTTAAAAACCTGGCCTTTGTAAAGAACCTACTAACCTCCCTAGGGTACACAATCAATGAAAAGAAATCCAAACAGGTACCCACCCAAAGAATAATCTTCCTGGGAGCAAGTCTGGACACAGCATCCCAGATGGCATGCCTTACACCAGAGAAACACATTTTCCTATCAGATTACTTCTCTCAACTGGCCACCAGGCCCCAGCTTTCTGCAAGGAAAATCCTGCAAGCCCTGGGGTTTATGGCATCTTGCATACTCCTCATTCCATATGCCAGACTGCATGTGAGGAAACTTCAGTGGTACCTAAAGAGCCTTTGGTGTAAACACTCTCAAGACCTGGAAACTCTTCTGCCTATTATTCCTTGCCTGAGGAAGGAATTTCTTTGGTGGGTAACAGCCTGCTCCCACAACAAGGGGCTGCCCTTCTCCCCACACCCCGCCACCCAGACCCTCACCACAGATGCATGAGACTATGCTTGAGGTGCACACCTGGACGGCAGGTGCATACATGGCCAATGGAACCACCAGCAACTCCCCCTGCACATAAATCAAAAAGAGACGATGGCTGTGCAGCAGGCCTTGATAACTTTCAAACCCCTTCTCTCTCCAGTGGTTCTCCTGATCAAAACAGACAGCACCACTGTGATGTGGTACATCAGCAAGCAGGGAGGGACTCACTCCTACCTGCTGTGCAGGCTGGCCATCACCCTTTGGCTCACAGCCTCTACCGTGCAACTATACCTGTTAGCACAATACCTGCCAGGCTCTCTCAACTCCCTGGCAGACCAATTAAGCAGAAAGCTCTTGGACCCCCACAAGTGACAGCTCAACAAAAACACCTTCTTCCTAATAACTCAGAAATGGGGAACACTGGTGGTAGACCTCTTTGCCTCCCACACTAACCATCAGTTCAGCAAATTCTGCATCAGGGAGCATCACTGCATGGCTTGGAAAGTGGATGCCCTGTCCTTCCCCTGGGTAAACCTCTCGGTCTATTCCTTTCCCTCCCCTACCTCTCATTCCTAGGGTACTGCTTGAAATAAGGGAGGAAAAACCAAGGACCATTCTCATAGCTCCAGACTGGCCCAGACAGCACTGGTACCTCTTGCTGCGCAGCCTGTCCTCGCTGCCTCCATGGAATCTTCCTCAGATTCCAAACCTCCTAACCCAGAGGGAAGGGGAATTCATGCACCCCCGTTGCAGACACTCTATTTGGCAGCTTAGCTTATACCCTAACTCCTGACCAATCTGCCATCCTCAGTAAACAGGCCGAGAGGCCAGACGCCCTAACACCAGAAAGTTTTATGCAGATAAATGGAAATGGTTCTGCACCTGGATCCAGGCTAAGGGGGCCAGTATGTCACAACCCTCCATCCCTCTCATCCTGGATTACTTAGCTGAACAGTGGTCTCTCTTTCTTCTCTCTAAAAATTCATGCCGCTGCTATTCCTGCTCATTTTCCCACTGAGCAGCCTCTTTTTTCACATCCTCTGATTAAACAGTTCCTCAGAGGGGCTAGCAACTTGAGGCCCCCCAGAAGGGCACCAACACCAGCTTGGGACCTTAACGTTGTCTTGGAAAAGCTCACCCTGCCCCCTTTCGAACCAACTTCTTCTGCAGAGCTAAAATTTATCTCCTGGAAGACAGCCTTCCTCCTGGCCATCACTTCAGTCAGAAGAGTCTGAGCTGCAAGCACTCATGGCTGTGGAACCCTTCATCATCTTCCATGCAGACACGGTATCCCTCAGAACTAATCCATCCTTCATTCCCAAGGTGGTGTCCAGTGTGGCTCTCAACCAATCCATCCATTTACCCGCCTTCTTACCTAATCCCCAAAACAAGGGGGAAAGGATTCTGCACTCTCTAGATGTGCACAAACAGCTCAGATACTATCTGGACAGGACTAAACCCTTCAGAAAGTCTGATCAATTGCTGGTTAGCTTTGCTTCAGGGGCAGAAGGCAAAGCCATCTCCAAGCAAACCATTAGCACACTGCATCCATTTCTGCTACAAACAGCATGGCAAGCCTCCCCCCGGGGGATTAGGGCACACTCCACCAGAGCAGCCTCCACCTCTGCAGCTTTCCCCAGAGGAGTCCCCATCAAGGACATCCTGGAGGCTGCCACCAAGGACATATGTTCATACTTTTACCAAGCATTACCACCTGACTCTCTTCTCGAAATCCAGGGCAGGGTTTGCCTCTGAAGTCTTTCAGGGCATGCTAGCCAGCCCTTCGCTTCCTGGATGGCCTCCACCCATTTCCTTAGCTTTGGGAATCTACCCAAATGTGATGACTGCAACAGTGAATGTTGCAGTCCTGGTTTCCCTCCCTCCAACCCCCTTTTTCTCTTTTTGTTACCTTTTTTCCTTGTTGTTCCCCTTTCCTTACAAGGGACATATTGGTATTTATTTTCCACTGGTGGAGTTCTACCACCAGAGCCTGGCCTCCTACTTTGGGGGCTCCTGACAGGTTAAGGCAAGAAAAACTGATGTAATGGCATCAGATGCCTTCCTTTATACCACTGACGACCTGACGTCAGTCCTCAAGTGACAACAACTGAAACAGAAATACTAAGTCTCTGGTATTCAGGCCAGCCAAGGGCTACCCTGGCAAGGATATCCCAAATGTGATGACTGCAACAGTGAATACACTCAACATCTACATTTATGGTAAGTGTACACAACTGTACTTTTTTATAGGTCCTGAAAAGAATAGTTTCGCCTTGGAGATAGGTAACTAAACTGGAGAGTATACAGGGCAAATTATCACTTTAAGGTCTACTGCTGGGGAACTGGGGTGGGGACAGCAGTGGCCTGAAGGTGTAAAGCCATCTTTTCTTGCATCCCTTAAAGCAGCTTAGTTTCAGTGTTGAATGCGACTTCTTTTAGTATGTTATTCAGTTATTGGATGCACGTATTAAATTCATACTACAGATAAAACAAGAATATATTTGTTGTCATTTACTGTTGTGGTTTTTATTTATTATTTTGTTGTACACATAGCAGCATATGGTTTATATCTCATGCACTGCTTTCTGAGCTTCAGCAATGTGTTTTCTGATGAAGTTGTGCACCAAATACGTGTCTTTCTAACCCTTTTAGCCACATCCTTATAGCTCGAGTCGAAGTGTTATGCAAAGCTACATGTATGTATAATATTCTGTTGGAGTGCATGCACTAAATTAACATAAAACTGTTTGAAAGGTACAGGCAGGAATAGAATAGTTTCCTACTACAAAATCATTAGTAATGTGAAAGTGCAAAGCATTATCTTTGTCCTCTGAAAACCATGTTAGAAGTTGGTAAGCAGATGGTCTAATTAATTTCTGGCTGCCTTAATTCTGCCTCTTGTAATGTAGTTCATTTATTTGTATACAGTATTGTATAAATACTGAACTGGATGCCTGGCTTGTTTCTGTTTTAAAGATGACATCTTCCAGTGTAGCTCTTTGACCAAAGACGTTTCTGCCTTTTCATTTCCCTGTTTGTGTGTAGGAGTATAGATAATGGGCTGTGTGCAATGCAAGGATAAAGAAGCTGCAAAACTAACAGATGAGAGGGACAACAGTTTAACCCAGAGCATAAGTCATCGGTATGGACCCGATCCAACACCACAACATTTTCCAGCTTTTGGTGTAACAGCCATTCCAAACTACAATAACTTTCATGCATCAGCAGGGCAGGGATTGACAGTGTTTGGTGGAGTAGATTCCTCTTCTCACACAGGGACATTACGGACCCGAGGAGGGACAGGTGAGTCTGTGTTTGATATGACCCTTTTTTTTTTTTTAAGCAATGAACATATTTATTAAATTATCATGTGTGACATAGGCAATCATATATTTATATAAATGAAAACAAATCACAGCAACATAATTTTAGTTGCAAACATTATAGATCACAAACCATATTGACATAATTGTAGTTGCAAACATTATATCTCACTTATAATATATCCAGTCATTGTCAGTCAAACATTACATAGCTCATTCAGTTCCTGACTTATTCCCTCCAGGAGAGCTGTTTCGAGTGTGTACCTTTAACTCCCAGTGGGTGTGGCTTCAGCCTTTAAAAAATTAAGTTATCACCTTACAGCACTAACAAATAGTCACTGACAGAGGTCATATATCAATGCAGCTGTTTGCCAACATGTATGCTTCAAGATAAAATATTATGATACCTTGTATGTAGCATGGTTTTGGAATTATTAATGCAAATTTGAACAGGCAATATTTGACGCCTAGAGGAGCAGTAGGAGGTAACTGCAGAAACACCCGGAGACGTCACTCGGCTGTAATGAGTTCCCTTGTTCCTCATCTGCATGTATTGTTCCCACAATTCCCATTTTTTGCTATGTAATTTTCTCCTACCCTTTACAAAAGTTTCCAATTCCAGTTGTTTTATCTTACTTACTATATTCGCTACTTCTAGTAAAGCAGGTTCATAGGTAGGTACTAGGCTATCTGCCCTAGGGCCTGTACAAGCCTACTAAACACAAAAAATGGTCCAGCACCAAGGAGGATATGAAGAAAATCAATTTATTGTGGCAACTCCAAAAATAGTAGCAAACCAGTTTCGGCAATAATAATGCCTTCTTCAGTGCTAAAACACACAAAGAAATCCTGACGATTTAAGTACTAAATCACATAATTGGAATCATCTTCTTATTGGTTCATACCAAAATTAACTAAGCTGATTCGGGCCAGGCTTGAACAAAGCACCTAGCCTAACAATCCAACTTGATTCTTTTTTGTTTAAAATGGTATGCCGCCCTGCTTTACACATTGTGTTACCATAGACTTTATCTATAATGATAAAATTAAATCTAGCAGTGGTGTGGGTCAAAATGTGTTTGAATAGTGAGTTAGACACTCTCTTGTTTCTAATGTCACTGAGGTATTCACTGATACGAAACCTCAGTGGCCGTGAGGTTTGTCCCACATAGAAAGCAGAACAAAAACAGGTTGCTAGATATACGACCCAGTCACTGCTGCAATTTCCAAAAGAATGAATCTTGTATGTCGTGGAGGTATTGCTGCTGGTAAACTCTTTAGCCTTTAAGACATATGTACATGGAGAACAGTGACCACAAGGAATACTGCCCACCGGTTTGTCCCCAAATACTGTCAGCTGCGGCTGTGTATTGCAAGGTGACGAATGTTTATAAAGAATGGAATGAGAGTTGAGTGTAGGACCTCTACGATATAAAAACAAACAATGTGGTGATAAGAGTTCAGGTAATTTTTCATTGGCCAAAAGTATGTCCCAGTGGTTGTCAATGATTTGTCTAAATGTGTAAATGTGTTAATGTTGCGTCCAAAGGAGGTGACCAGGCATATGGGTTGAGAAGGATTTCTCTCCAGATTGTTAGAGGTATGGTGATACTGCAAAAGATTGGCCCTAGATTGTTCTGAGGTAAATGAACAGGCCTTATTTATATTATGAGCCTGATAGCCCCTGCTGAGGAACCTATTAGTTAGATCCTGTTGCTGTAATGAAAAGCCCTGCTCCGTAGAACAGATGCGTTTAATCTTCAGGAACTGGGACTTAGGGATGTTGTGGATGATGTATTGAGGACGATGACTTGTTGCATGAAGCAGGGTATTGAATTGGGGAAATTTCCGGAAAACTTTTGTTCACAATGTATGATCACTCACATCCAAAAAAGTGATTTGATTATAATACCAATTCAATGTGAAATGGATCACCCACTTATTTTCATTTAGGTATTGTAGACATTACTGTACATAAGTCACATCTCCTCTCCATACCATCCAACAATCATCCAAGTACTGCCACCAAATGTCCAATTCTTCCAAAAATATGTTGTGGCTGGCATCATAAATAAGTTGTTCTTCAATGTACCCCATGAGCAAGTCAGCATAAATGGGGGCAAAAGAAGTCCCCATGGCAGTCCCTCTAACTTGCCAGTAACATTTACCATGGAAGTAGAAAACATTCTTTGTTGGAACATGTTCCGTTAGACAAATTAATAAAGCGTTAAGCCCAGGAGTGTATATGACAGCTTTTTCCAACCAAAAGCAAATGGCTTCTAGACCCGCCCAATGGGGGATGTTAATGTATAAAGCGGTGACATCCAATGTGCACATCGACCAACTGGGATCCAGCTGAGTGTTGGTAATGATCTGAAGAAACTGTGTGGTATCCTTGATCCTGGCTCTGACCATGGATAGTAAAGGTTGTAGATATTCAGTCAAAGACCCCCTGCCCAATACGATTGGTCTCCCCGTTGGTAGGGTAGGATGTTTACGTATTTTGGGCAGCAAATATAGGTATTGAGATAGTGGGTCAGGTACAGTAAGTTGGGCCATTACTCTTTGACTGATGATACCTTCCTCCTGAGCCAGTTTCAAAAACTGATCAATTTCTTTTTTTAAATTTGAAAGTGGGATCTAGTGGCATGTGCATATAGAATTGGCCATTAGATTGTTGATGTTCAGCTTCAGCTAAATACCAGTCCATGACAATCACCTTTGTCTGCTGGTAGGATTGCCAAATCATGATTTTTACTAAGTTTGGTTAGAGCCTGTTCCTGTTTGGTGAGATTGTGTCTAATGCTACTGTATACATTTTTGTTAAAATGTAGATCTTTGAGAACACATACTTTGAATATTGAAATATGTTTGTCCATGGATGGCATGAAATTAGATTTGCGGAAGTGAAAACCAGTAGATCTTTGAGACTGGTCAGTCCCTGAAAAAAATTGTTTCAGATTTAATATTCTACAAAAATCATTAACAAATGCGTCTTCATTGATAAAAAAACCCGGGACAAAATTAAACCCTTGTTCAGTAGGTTTATTTCAATATCAGACAAAGCCTGACTAGATATATTGTGCACATTGTTGTGATTAACATTTAGTGGGGTAGAATCATATCCAAAAGTTGTTGAATGCTGCCTACTCATTCAATGTTTTCTACTCCCTCTGTGCCTCTTCCCCTAAAGGGTCAGTAGTGGGCCTTCTCTTGGCAATGGCTGACTCCTGGGTGGAAGTCAATTCCACATCAGTGGCGGATGAAAATTCGTCTCCCAATGTGTCCCCATGACCATTCCCCTTATTCTTCAATATTGACCTTGGTCTTTTCCTTTTACTAACCAGTCAGACGTAATTGTGAGGAGGTAAAATGTTATGAAGGGGAACCTTTTTTTTTTTACCAAACACCTTAATTTACTGGCTAAAGACCTATCTGTTTTAGAACAGCAATTAAAAAAGAAGACAATGCAGAAGTTTAATCGTGACATTTCAGATTATGATGGAGGGAAGTCTTTTGCTATACAAAAGAATGTTAGACTCCAGAATCAAGGTTATAACAAACAGGTTAGTAAAAGGAAAACATCAAGGTCTTATGTGCAATGGAAACAGATATATCGCATAGTTTTAAGTTTATGGTTATTTAACTCGTACACTTGGGTAATAGGAGGGGCTCTGTTAAGAACACGGTTAAGACAAAAGAACTAGAATGGATCATTCAGATACGTGCAACTATTGGAAAGGGACTGAATGATAAGAAGTCTATTAAACCTGTATTATTTAATAGACCCAATAAGTAGGCGAATATGTTTTGCTTTTTACATGGAGTTTTTAAATGTTTTTTTATGTGGTCATAATAATGTTATACTGCCCTTTAAGTGATTGTGACTGAGTAATTGAACTGCTATGCAATTAACTGAAATGAGAATGTGATTGGACAGAATTAGTTTAAAAGCTATTGTATGGAATTATTCAATGTCTGATGAAGTAGCTTTGGCTGCGAAAGTGCTCACCTTTTATTTATCTGTGAGTAAAGTTTTTATGTTTTTATCTGCCGTGGTTTGTTGCCTACCAGCATTTTATTTTGGATTGTCCTTATTTGTGGAGGCCCAATTTACCTGCTACTACATCTTATTTTTTTATCTGGTAATAAAGTGGTATCCTGCTTAGTGCATACTCATACTGTTCAACCATTCATTTTGCAGACATCCAAGCCAATATCCCTAAAGTCTGGTTGACCTAGTTTGGTGATGACTGCAAGCTGGGCACTATTATCCACTCATCCACTGATAGTAAACAGTTCCAAAACGAGCTGGAGTATACTCTTAACTGGTGTACTGAAAGCAGCCTCAAGTTAAATGCAAAAATGTGCAGCACAGTAGTGTCTGTCAAAAAAGTATTCCCATCTTGTATGCTGTAAGTGGTACTCCTTTTCAAATGGGTAGGGTCATAAAAGACCTGGGTATTTATGTGGACAACTGTCATTCATTCAATCATCTTTCCACCATAGTCAGGAAATCCTTCTATCTGGCCCAGTTAACTTCTAAGAGAATGTCTTCAAGATTCAAAGAAGTCATCTTACAACAATATGCTTCCCTTATTAAGCCCATCATCGAATACTGTGCCCCCTCTGCAATGTTCAAATTCAAGCATATTGCTCAACTGGACCAAAGTAAACTACAGGCCTTAAGTATTATCCCAAAAGATAATTGCAGTTATTGTTATACTCAGTATCCTGCCTGCTGAACAGAAGTGACATGAATCTCATTTTTCAAGCCATGAAAGACCCTTTCCTGCTTGCCCTCCAGTGGATCTTCAAACTCTCATGCCAGTGACCTAAATTTGTATCACCAAATATCAAAAATTGCTTGAGGGATAGGTTCCTAACCCAACATATTCCCAGGCTGTGGAATAAGCTGCCAGTACAGGTCAAACAAATTAGTACTCGGTCTGCCTTTAAGGCAAGTCATGATGATTGTCTGGGTACACACAGATTTACACTGGGAGGTTATCTTGTATGGACCTTCTTAGAACCTTTAGGTTCTTCTAGTGTGATCACTTCCCTGGTATAGTTCATATGCTGCCTTCAGTAAACAAGGGAAGGCAAAAAGAAAAAGGAAGACTTTCCTACTCCAACTCCCGGGTTTTGATGCGGAGAGACCGCAAAATGTACTAATAATATTGATGGGTAGACAGAGGAAAAGGGTAGTAATTTTGCTTAACTATATATGTGAATTATAGTAGAGGAATCTTCACAACAAATCCCTGATATGAATTTTAAAAATAAGACAGGTATCTGCTATATGACTGAGCTTATCTTTAAAATGAGGAACAAAAAAACAAATTGTTGGGGCTGCTGATAGCACTATGGAACCTTATCACAAATAATCAATGTCGTATTTGTGAAGCACAAGAAAGCAGTGCAGTGGATAGTGTGGACTTCCTGTGTTAGGCAACTAATGTCGGAACATTTTTAATGGGACTGTGCACAGTTATTAGAAGAAAATTATTTCATGAGCTGACTGGCGTGTTAATACTTAACTTCCTCTGTTTTCTGTCATCCTGCATTGCATAAGAGTACAAAAGGTTTAAGAAAAAATACTTTTCAGAAACCTGATGGTGTTTTTTCTTATCGCACCAGATCATTGTCTGATGGCTCCAATTCCTTTGAACAGATGTTCCACTCATGTCTGCAGAATGGGAGCCAGGTGTTCCAGATATTGAAGAAAACCCTGTGACCCATTCATTCCTACCCAAGAATCCCAAACCCATGGATTCCCTGGAGAGGTTAAAAAGAGGGAGAGAGAGTTAGGTGATAGACAGTGAGCCAGCTTGCTGGTCCTGGGAGGGACCCACTCTCTCACAGGGAGAACGCTCCCTCCCCCAACAGCTGTTCTGAGTCCGCAATCTCTACCTCACAAGAGAAAACATCCCTTCACATGCTAGTTTCCCCTTGGCTATGTAGTACAAGTGCATTATTGTAGCATGAGCTTGGCCTGCTGGGAACTCCATTGGATAAACACTTGAGGCTCCCAGTAGATGGCACCTATTTGGTAAGCCAGGCCTCCCTCCCTCACCTCAGGGTGGGCAAGGCTGCAGTGGCTAATCACTTCCATTCTCCCAAGCTGCTAGTCAAATTTGGGTTACCTGCACCATAGTTAGGGATTTATCCATCTGTGCCTTGAGTAAAGGGCTTTTATCCATATGTGCCTTGGGTTACCTGCACCATAGTCAGGGCTTTTATGCCTCTGTGCCTTGAAGTACCTGCACCATAGTTAGGGCTTTTATCCTCAGTCCTTGGGATTACCTGCACTGCAGTCTGGGCTTTTATTCTTCTGTGCCTTGGTTACCTGCACCATAGTCAGGGCTTTATTCCTCTGTGTCTTGGGTTACTTGCACCATAGTCAGTGCTTTTATATGTCTGTACCTTGAAATTAAGCTGTATGACATGATTTTAGTGCTTGTTTGAAATCCCTCTCCCTTGATTTAGACAATTTTGGATTTGCCTGCAGCTTAGTTGAAAACAATCTTTGACATTTTTGCACCTCAAGATGAAAATAATCAAGGTTTTAATTTGTTGAGAAAAAAGATTCATTCATTCTTCTGGCTTGCTCTGTATTTGTTAGAAGTCTGAATCTTTTACTTTTTTGATTATAGCATAATGGCTTTGCTTACCAGGGTGCTTCTGTTTTGGATGAGTTGGCTTTTGAAGAACGTATAAACTGAGTTTTTGGCCTGCTAAATGCAGCATTCAGAATCTCTGTATATGCTTATGCATTTGTTTATCATACAGCCTTACTGCTGTTAGAAAACTGTACTTTCAGTTGTCATGGCAAGGAGCTAGGTTAGGTTCAGCTTTACAGCAGTGATATAATAGTAAGGGTTAAAGACCTTCCTATACTGTCTGTTTTTGTGTGTGTGTGTGTGTGTGTGTGTGTGTGAAGAGGTAATTTTTTTCATTTATTTTATGGAGAATAATAAAACTAAGAACATTTTGCCTAAATTGCTTTTATCTAACAAAAGGTCCCTGTACTGCAAAGGATAGTGGTTAAGCAAAAGATCTTTTACAGTAAGATTTTTTTTCCACCAAGCTCTTCCTTTAAAGGACTTTCAATTAGAAATAGATGCCCTACCAGGGTATACTGCTCAGCAAGTTGGTTGGAGGGGGTCCTAGAATGTAGAGACAGTTTAACCCTGCATTTTAGACAAGGACGATTTCACCAAAATACCCCTCCTAGTCCCCTGTAATGTTAAGAGTTGAGAGCCAATCCTCCTCATCAGGACATTCCACCATGCCCCCCTCCTCCTTTAAATAAGTAGCTAATGGATGAAGTGCAAGAATTTTGAGCAGTTATAAAGGTATTTCTACATATTGTCAACTGGAAGGAATGCTTACATAGAAGGTTCCTTGTACTAGACCAAGCAAGTCACTTTCAATCTGGATCTTTCTGCTTCTGACATGTGATGGAGCCCAGATGTGGATCTCTTTGCCTGTCACAGTAATGCACATCCTAACAGCAGAAGTTGCTTTTTTTATGAAAATAGGAAAATATTCCTTAATTTCACTTAACTGTGCTCCTTTGGAAAAAAAAAAAAGGAAAGAAAAAGTTCACCAGATTTTTGTGGCTACTGTCTGCCTTTGCAGCTATGGTTCTCCTGTCTTCTAGGTGATATGACACAGTTCTTGCATTTGCCTCTCAGGGAGGATCTCCTTTAGCAGGTTGGAATTGTATTTAACCTGTGCCTCGGCTCTTTGCAAGTTGTAACATAGAAGTTAATGTTCGAATTGCAGTTAAGGCATTGTTTTGTTCAGAAATGGCCTGGTTGCTTCAAAACAGCCTCACATCAAAAAGTCTTGTTGTTGTATCTTGTTGTATCTTTCGGCTTTTCCCTGTTAGGGGTCACCACAGCGGAACTCCGGTCCGCTAATGATTGGCAGTAGATTTTTACGTACTGAGTTGCCAGCCCTGACGCACAACCTTCAACGAAGGTACGCCCATTCACGCATGTCTCCACACAGAAGACACTTTAGCTGAGAATCGAACAGAACAACATCTTACTGTGAGGTGACAATGCTACCGCAGCACCACCACCTCTTGTCTAACAAAAATAATTTTCTTGCTGTCAGGAGAAAAATGCGTGTCCTCTTAAAAAGAAGATAATCCTGGTATCTGGTTACCATACTCATGTACTTAATCCTGGCCTGTGTCAATGCTGAATTGTAATTCATTAGTCTGTTCTCTCAATTTGTTTTTGGGAGCCTCAGCCCACCCTAACTTATTGTCTGACTCTCAGTGTCTTCTCCTTAGGGCTATCATACCATAGGCTTTGCAGAAAGGTGGGCACTCCTTAGCAGAATTTGAATTTTGTTAGAGAAATATGGACAAAACTGCTGTTTGAACACTTTCTGTTCCTTTGATCCTTTTATCTTGGAAGGTGGCTGTGTTAGTTGGATTTAGCTGGCTAGTAAGGTTACAGATTTGCAGGTGTTAATGGGTTCTTCACCTTACACTGCCTTTAATAAGGGTAGAAAAGCTTTGTCTGCCAGTGCTTTTCATGCCAGAGGTAAAACTTAGTATTGCATTAAACCAGAAATCATGTTGCCTTCACTTTATTCATGCTCCAACCCTTCAATATCTGTGAAGAGTTGGTTGCATTTTCTGGCACAGAGGACAGTTACAGGATTCCGTTTCTAGAGCAAAGTCATCCAGCAAGTTTGACCATTTGTTTCCTTCACTGCTAGTTGTCTTTGTGCTTCTGCAGGAAATGGATTGTTTCTTAATGACTTGGTATCTGTAATGATTTTCATTGTGACTCAGCTAACTGGCCTACACAGAGGTGCAGCTTTTTCTGTGACCTATTTTAGATGGGCCTCAGAAGGACAGATGTAGAAGGCTGAAACCTCACCTTCCATCCATAAATTCACCAAACGTTGCAAACTAGGCTCCAGTCCAAGACTGGAAGAGATTTTACTGCAACAGTCTTCTAGAGGATACTGAATGTTGCCTGTACTCCCTTTAGGAATGCATAGCTTAGAAGGTAGATGGTATAGGATAAATTATAGTACAGTTACGTGAGATACTATCAGAGTGGATAGCTGTTAGATTATTAATTAGTAGTGGGTTAATTGTGTTCTGCTGTCTTGGCTCTTTGTTGTAGTTGAATAATGGTATGTTTCATGTGGGCTTTGAAGTGTATAGTCTCAACAGGCATTGCGTGTACATCAGAGACTGTTCTGGAAATAGAAGTGAGCACTGTAACTCATCATCTGCTTGTATCGTAGCCTTCTTCTTTGGTAACTGTGCAGGCTGTTAGAATTTGGTACATATCACTCAACTGTCCAGATTTTTACAGAATGTTTAGATTTTTGCATCATATTTTTGATCGGTTCCCCATACAATTTGTGGTTTCTGGCAAATCACTCAGGGTTGAAGTCACGAAATAATGACATACATCATTCAGCAAATGTATGCTAACACAAATCCTATTTTTTAACAACTTTCTAAGTTTATAAGAGCAATGTTTGAAATCTGTTCCTGTTTTGGGGCCTTTGTCCCACCCAATATTTTAGGATTTGTCCAGATTTCTTGCACTAAAAGGTTGAGAGGTATCTGGTACAAGCTTTTTTTGTTGTAGTTGAATAGTGTTGCATTTGTTTTGTGGGTTTTGAGATGACTGTACACAGTCTTTGGATGTCTATTAAAGTCTGTGACTGACAATAGAGATGAACACTGTTCTTTATCCTTTATTGGAATCTTGTACTTTTCATATAATAAAGATGCAAACTACTAACAGCTTGGTACGTGTTTTGTATTTGTAAACCTCATAGTTCCATGAGGGGTGTAAGTTTTCTATAAATTATTTGTTTGTTTATTTCTTCCGGAGTAGAGCACTGATCACAATTGACCTATATTAGGCCTATCCTGTGTTTGCACTGAGACAATAAAAGCAGTTTATACAAGTACAGTAAGACTTGATCTAATGTCCAAAGGCATGACAAAGAAATAAACATGTAATATAATATATAATGTAATATAAAATAATGTAATGTAATATACTATAATATATTATACTGAAACAAGCTGTTAAAATCACAGACTTAATAATCTACTTAATAATTTGGTTAAATAAGAGGTTACCACATCATTATCAATTTTATTTAAAGTACATAAGGGTTATATTATTAAGACAGCTACTAGGTAGGGCAGGACCAGCTCGAATGTCACACTGATAGGGGAAGGGATTTGAATTTAACATGTGTACCAGCAACACTTTGTTTTACAGCACAGTAAATCACTCCCTTGCCTGATAAAAAAATATATATATATATATGTATATATATATATATATATATATATATATATATATATATATATGTATATATATATTTAGAAAGCTTGTGAGGAAAGTATTACTCTGTTTTTGTTTTACTTGGATCGCTTGTCTGTGTACTTAAAGGATTTTCGACTGGAAACAAGACTGCCTGCCTTGCTTGGATTACTTTCGAATACTTAGTAATTCTGTGCAATTATTATTTTTTTTTTTTACTTAAGACTAGTTTAAGTTCACTACTTCTACTACTTTTGTCTGATCTGATTAATATACGGTGATTAACTAGAAGATATATGGACTGAAAATCTTCCACACAGAGAAGTTTCTTACACTGTTTTGTTTTCGGACCCACTACACTTGTTTACTGGGTTGTTTTGAAACTTCGGGATACCACGGAGATTACTTGTTTTTTTTTTTTTGAATATAGAATTAAAGTATTTGACAGCGTCATCAAGGGGGAGAGTTTTCAAAGGGCTCCAGTTTATTTGTTTTAAGCAGTCAGAGACGGACCGAGGGTTAAAGTTAGTGAGGATGTGGGTTGTGATATAATTGTGCAGTAAGTGTAGGAGGGATGGGGAGCGAATCACAAAGGCAGGTAGATGGTCACTAACGGAGTCGAGGAAGATGCCATTTTCAGAGATATTGTTGGGGTAGGAGACTAATATCCAGTCCAAAACAGTGCCGGAGGAGTTGTCTTTATTCAGTCGGGTAGGAGCGTTGATTAATCGAGAAAAAACATATAGGTTTAAATTATGGGAAGTGCTGGTAGAATGTGTAGAAGACCAGTTGATGTTAATATCCTCCAGAATGATTGTTTCATTAGAAATGTTGGATGAGAACCAGGAAAGTATATCTTCTACTATGGGGGTATTGTTTCCTGGAGGGATATAAAGTGCAGCTATGACTGTAATTTTATGATCCTTAATTATTAGTAGAGCAATGGTAATTTCTGCTGTGGAGAATTTAGGTGTAGAGTTGGTATAGGGTGTTACTGTTAGAGAGGAGGAAAAGAGAATGGCTGCTCCACCACCTTTCTTCTTGGTTCTGTCATTTCTAATAAGTTTGTAGTTGGGGGGGGGGTTATTTCAGTGTCGTTTAGATGTGGCTTTAGCCATGTTTCGGAAATGCAAAGGATGTCAGGGTGATTATGGGAGAGCCAAGCATAGAAGTTAGTAAGTTTGTTACAGAGGCTTTGGGGGTTGAGACTAGCTAAGAGAAGGGACTTGGGGAGAGTGTTTGATGGGGGTAAAGTGGAGTTGATTTTTTTGGTTGGCAGGGGGTCTGTGATTGGGGTGAATTTCTCCAGAGAGGAGGATAGATATTAGATCAAAAAGTAAGGGTAGTAGATGTTATTTGTGTTTCACAGTTGCAGTCATCCCCTGTGGGTTATCCCTGCTGTGGTAGTCCTCGGCCGGCCCGAATACCAGAGTCAATGTCTTTGTCTGCCAGCTGCTGTCGCCTGTAGTCTGACCTCAGGTCATCAGTACTATAAAGCAAGGCAGCCGATGTCATTACATCAGTCTTTCTTGCCATGGAGCCCATAGCAGAAGCAGTTCGCACGAGTGCCGGTCGGTCACTACCAGAAGTCGAATTTCAGAAAAAACGTCTAAAGCTAAGCACCCGATTGGGGACCCTTTTTTCTTGCTCTAACCGATGTCGGAAAAAGTTAACAATTGTCTCACCTGTGGAAAGCAGATCCCACACCGAGACTTTCATTCTTACTGCATCACTTGTTTAGGCCCAGACCACGACATCCCTCGTTGCCAGTTCTGTGCCCTCTTTAATGCAAGAACCATTCACCGTAGAGCTCTTTTTGTAGACAATTATTTTCGTATTCCATCTTTGAATTCCGATATGGTGTCGGTCAGCCAACAATCCACCGACATTCCGAAAAAATGTAAAAATAGAGACAGGCCACACAAAGATAAGCCTTCCGACCATGCTACCGCTAATCAAGTTATCAGTTCTCCAGAATTCAGTGAGGCACTTTCGCAGCCCCTGATGCCCGATTCACTTTCTACGCAGGCCTCTGCCGAGGCCCTTTTGGAGACCAGTGTGCCACAGAAATCCAACTGCGGTGGTGGTGCTGCAGTAGCGTTGTCGCCTCACAGTAAGACGTGGTCCTGTTCAATTCACAGCTAGAGCGTCTTCTGTGTGGAGACATGTGTGAATGGGCGTACCTTCGTTGAAGGTTGTGCATCAGAGCCGGTGACTCGGTACTTAAAAATCTACTGCCAATCATTAGCGGACCGGAGTTCCGCTGTGGCGACCCCTAACCGGGAAAAGCCGAAAGACACAACACAACATGCCGCAGAAATCCACTTCGTCTTCTGAGCTTTTGGCTGCCTCTGCCTCAGTTGGGAAAAGAGCCACAATGCAGGCACTGCCTTCCAAGGAGGCCGTTCGCTCTACCGATTCTAGGCAAAAAATGACTTCTCTTCTGACTACCGTTTCTCAGAGACCAACAGATTCTCTCAGGCCTTGAAGCCAGACCACTCCTAGGAAATCTGCTTCTAGCTACCATCTTGCTACTGCTCCCCCACCCCAAGCTCAAATGCTTAAAATGGCAGAGGATCTCATCTCCCTTATCCAAGGTACTCAAGCCTCCACTCCAAAAAGGAAAAGGCTTCCTTCTCCAGAAATTATGACAGACCAAGAGTCTGAGGATTCTGATTATTTTGCCTTTGAAGAGGAACAACAGCTCTTAACTGTTTGAGGATTCATATGCAGAGGAATCCATCCCCTCTGCCTCCCCTCCAGAGGGCCTCTCCTTCAGGCAAAAACCCTCCACTCCCTCAGGAAACATTTTCAGTGGGAATCTCAGGACTACTGACAGTCAAAGAAACGACTTAGTGATTTTCTGGACCTGCTCCAGCACGAAACCCTTGGCCATCCCACCTATTTTAGAAGTGGTGGATGATATTTTCCTTGAATCCAGTTTCTGATGGCTAAACCTGACAGGTATTACAGCGTATCAGATTCTCACAAATACCTGTACAGGAACCCTGCTACAGACCCTGAGGTCATTACACAGGGACCCAAAGGAGCTAAGACTAAGTTTTCCCAATAATCGTCTTCCTTCTGAGAAAGACTCCAGAGCTCTGGACAGATGGGGTAAGAAAGCATACACCTCTGCAACCTTAGCTATCAGATCACTCAATTGTCAGTTTCTCATGTTAAAATGTCAACAACACACTTTGGAACAAATAAAACAGAAGATTGCTACTTCTCCTGATGGTGCCAACTCATAACAGCTGGCAGAATTACTACACTCTGCATGTCAAGTGGCCAAGCACTCATTACAATGTGGATATGATGCCCTAGAAGACTCCAGCATGGCAGCCTTAACAGGATCTGGTATTAGAAGACATGCATGGCTGAAGGAACAACCTCTCCCTGATCATGTCAACTCTAAACTTATTGATGCACCCCTAGATAAGGAATGCCTGTTTGGGGAAAAAGCAGAAGAGGTGCTTAAAAAGATGGAAGACAAAGCAAAATCTATGCAAACAGTAAAAGATTTATTTCAAGTTCAACTGCCCAGATTCAGCAGGAACTTCCCCTCTAAGCACTGGGCCTTCCCTGCAACCAGCAGACAGGGACAGAGTAAGCCACGCAAGGATAGGGCATCCAGGCCCCTATCCTAGGGACAGCAAAGAAGCAAACAATGGACCACTTCCACCTCTAAGGCAGGGGGTTCTAAGTCAAGCTTCTATGGTAAGCACTCACAATGACTCTCCCTCCCCCCTTTTCCCTCCTTTCACTCATCTAAAACTAGGAGGAAGGCAAACCCTCTCCAAGGACAATTGGGTCTCTATAATTAAGGACCAATGGGTATTAAAAATAATTTCTCAGGGATACAGATTCTCCTTCAGCGAACTCCCAATTCCAAGAGGGTACCCAGACCTCCCCCCAAACCAGTTGGCAGAGGCATTAAAACAGATAAAAACACTAATATCCCAGGTGGCATTAGAACCTGTCCCTCCGGATCAAACAGGAAAAGGTTGTTACTCCAGACTATTTCTTGTTCCCAGAAAAGAGGACAGTTGACTCCCCATCCTGGTTCTATCCAAACTGAACACCTCCTTGGTGGTCCCCAGATTCAAAATGCTAACCTTGCAGCAGCTGCTGTATGCTCACACAAAATGCCTGGCTGGTGACACTAGACCTAAAAGATGCCTACCTCCACATCCCCATCAGGGAATCGTGCAAAAAATTCCTGCGCTTCAGAGCAGGCAATCCCCACTTTCAGTTCTCTGCACTGCCCTTTGGCTTATCTACTGCTCCCAGAGTATTCACCAAATTATTGGCCCTGGCTATAGCATTCTGCAGACAGAGAAATATACAGATTTACCCTTACCTGGGCAAATGCCTCATTCAGGCGAACAGCAAAGAAAAGTTGCTCCAGGATCATCTCTTTGTCAAAAAACTCGAACTTCCCTAGGGTTCACCATCAACGAGAAAAAAAATCAAAGCAAAAGCCCACCAGGAAAATTGTTTTCTTGAGAGCTGTGCTAGACATGGCAACCCTAATGGCCTTCCTATCCCCAGAAAAGTAGAGCTTCCTGCCTCTCTACTTCACCCAGCTAGCTTCCAGAAGTCACCTCACTGCGAGGAAGTTCCTGCAAGCCCTGGGATACATGGTATCTTGCATTCTTCTCATCCTTCTCGCCAGGCTTCACATGAGAAAGCTTTGGTGGTACTTAAAGAATCTTTGGTGTCAGCACTCTCATTCTCTAGAGACCACTCTCCCACTGATCCCTTGCATACACACTGAGCTGAGTGGAGCAGAGTCATTGGAGCAGAGTCATTGACTACAACTCTGATCTGAGATGTATAATAATAAGTATCATATTTGTTTGGCTTATTTATACTGGTTATTGCTTCTAGCAATTTATATATAGCACTTTTTACTGCCTGCTGCATTCTTTTTACTGTATTTTATTGCTATTTTCTGTACTTGTTAAGCACCTATTTGTTTGTTCTGATTTCCTGTCAAGGAGTGTATCATATAACTGATTTGTTTGCAGTTAAAAGCATTCTATAGAGTCTCCTTGCTCCTTTATCTGTTTAAAAACTTTCATTTTGTGGTTCACTGCTGTGATAAACATTTCTGTAGTGTTTACTGTCTAAAAGAGTGTAGGGTACTAGCTTTAGTATTGTCCCAGTTCAGATTTGCTGTCTTTAGGCCTATTTGTTTTTGCAGTGATTGTTCTGAGCACATGACCAGGCCATCTTGAATTAGCAGAAGCCTTTCTTTACCTTCGTGGCAGGATTGTGTTGATTGGCTGCTGGCTAGTGGGGGTTGGGTGGTCTAGGGCTTGGAGTTAAGCACTCATTGGTTCTTTTGAGCTTTTTTTAAAAAAAGTTGTCTAAGGTTGTATCTTCTGGTATTTAAGCCCTAACTTTGAGAGAATTTCTGTCTGTACACACTGAGCCGAGTGCCACTGCTGTGATAAACATTTCCGTAGTGTTTACTGTCTAAAAGAATGTGGGCTGCTAGCTTTAGTATTGGTCCCCATCCTCCCTCCATGTTGGTGTCTTGCTGTTATACTTGGTGGCTTTGCAGTTGACTGCCCCGACTGTAAATTTGATCTAGGACACTCCTCCCAGTCTAGTGTCATTAGCTCATTCTACCTAACACAGAGAGAACATTTGAGAAGGCCAACCCACTTAGTTTCTTTGCTTCTGTCCCTCCTTTCTCCCTTTCTTACAAAAAAAAAAAATTACCTGAATCTCCTTGTGTTCTGACTGTGCTTCTCAAACATTTTGGAAAAGTAGAGTATATTTTAGTGCATTTATTAAAACTGTATTTGCCTTAATATTGCTACAACTCAAGTACTCTAGGTTGCACTGCATCTGAATTGTTTGTTTTAGTGTGTTTTAGCTGCTTTTCTGTATGTATAGACTTTTCTATATTTGTAGACTAGCTACTTATTCTACTGTATTACTGCCTCTTAAATCGTTTTTCAGTTGTGCACTTGCCTTGCTTCATTCAAAAAGTTTTAAATTGCTAATTTTGTTGAGTTTTAATTGCATTTACTGTTTAGGGCTACACACTCAAGTGTGTTAGCCTTTTCTGTGTTTATTTACTGTATTAAAGCCTGTTTTAACCAAAAAAAAAAATACTGTCTTGTTTGCTCGTTTCCTGCCTTTCCTAGCTAGTATAGTCCAGATTCCAGGCTTTGCTGGTTTCAGGACTTCATTTTCTGTGTTCAGAGCTATCCAGACCTTGCTGTGGTAGAGGGAAGTCTTACTGCTTACAGGTGGGAGTGGTGAGCATTGTACTGCCTATCTAACAATAGAGGAGTGGTTTCCAGCTCTGAAATTGTAATTGTATTAGCCATTTTGGGCTGATTTCTATCCCATTCAACTTTCTGGCTTAAAAAACGTGTGTGTTTGCACATTTTTCGCATCATTCTGCACAGCCGAGCTACGGTTAAACTATTCCAGGTGCTAGAAAGTCTGCTCTTCAAATGTTCCCTTAGAACTAGCTGGTTTCTCAGTAGTAGCACTACAATCTGAAACCCTGAGACTAGCACTTGCTTTAGAACCTGCTGGAAAGCACTAGGAAGCCTTAAACTGATACAAGCACTCAACTCTCCTTGTTAATAAGGCAAAATTAATCGTAGGCACTAAACAGCCTAAAATTGCAAAGTATCTTGCAAAGGTAAGGGAAAACAGCTCTTGTACTTTACCAAAAAAGCACCTAAACAGGCATGTCCAAGGGTCAGCTTCCGGTGATTTCTCCTGTCCACTTGGTGAATCTGGGTATACTGGGGCAATGCAGCAACTGCTTAATGTTCGCAGACAACCATCTCCTCCTATCACCCAACACTACAACCTGTGAGAGATGCACTTACATAGCCAAATTGTAAAGCAAGGCTCTCTCCAGTCAAGATTGTGCTAGACAGTCAAGAGGAAAGGTTAACACCTGCACTACACCTCAAGCAACACATAGCCCTTCAAAACCCACACCATCAACACCCACACATAGCAACACTAAACCCACATATGCGAAGGCCCTTAACATTAATCTGCCCAAGCAACAAGGACCTCCGAAGCTGAAATGCAAACAAACACCTGTCACAGCCAAAGTGACACATAGCTCACAACACCAGTGTGCCACCCAACAACAGCCCCTAAGGCAAGACAACATGCCCAACACTTTAGTCATAGGTGATAGTCAGGCACACTGATGTCCCACCCACCAGGCTGAGCAAGGAGAAAATTACAGTCAGCTGCCTGTCAGGTGCCAGGATCTGCCACATAATGCATGCACTCAAGTCACTCCACAACAAGTACAAATATGACTCTGTCATTGTCTATGTTGGAGTGAATGACTTGAGACGTACCTCCCTGGACTACATGAAAAGAGACATGGAAGAGCTATCAGATCATGTGGCCCAGGCAGGTATGACCCGAGCCCTGAGTAGCATCCTGCCTTCACCCAGAATGATACCACAGTATAAGGACAAAATGATTGACTTCAACAATTGGCTAAGCTTCTGGTGTCATTCAAAGGGGATCAAATATCTGTCTGCCTGGGACGACATGATCGACAAACCAAGATGCTTTGCCAGAAATGGTCTGAACCTGTCACCCCTGGGATTTAGGTTACTGGCTAAAGCTCTTGCCACCCCTATAGTGCCTTTTTTTATGCAAGGTTCAAAGGACAAAACCACCACCGTAACAGATACAAGCATGCAAAATCTGAAGGTAATGCTACTCAATGCTAGAAGTCTAAACCTCAAAATGCACTCTCTCGAGGCACTCCTAAAAATGGAGAACATCGATATCTGTGCAGTAACTGAGACCTGGTTCAAGACTCCAGAGAGCACCCCCGCAATACCAGGCTACAACTCTTACCACACTTTTCAGCCACTAAACCAAGACCGAAACACTAAAGGTGGAGAAATGTCCATATTCACCAAGGATATTCACACCTCCAGGCTAGTTGCCCAACACAGTGCATCTGAAATTCTCCAGGTGCAACTAACACTAGGTAAGACTACAATCCAAATTGTAGCTTGCTAGAGATCCCCCACCATGCCCCAAGATTCTCACTACACCTTTCTAAACATACTGGAAAATATTAAGATACAACCAAACACCCTAATACTGGGTGATTTCAACTACCCTGCCAGTAAATGGGAAAACAACTCGGGTACCAACACGTTTTTCCACTGGTGCTTGGAATTCATAAATTCCAACCTCCTGGATCAACTAATCCATTGTCCCACCAGGGGCTCCAATATCCTAGGCCGGGTTATTGCCAACATGGGAGATAGATGCTCCACACCAGTGGTCACCCACTCATTGGTCAAGTCTGACCATAAGCAAATCACCCTTGACATCCACATCCCACCCCCCAGTAAGGAAACCTCTATAAAAAAAACTTCTCCAAAGCCAACTTAATGCTACTTAAGTCAGAAGTGACAAACTTCATGGCACCTATGCAGATGGCAGCTGAAAGTTTGACTGCTGAATCCTACACTAAGGCACTGTACGAGCACATCCACTTGTGCATGAATCGTGCCACCCCAAATAGAACAAAGACGCTCTCCTCCAAAAAAAAGGAAGACAATCTGGTGGTCCCCTTCCATAAATAAGCTATACAACAGTAAGAAGAAACTGTTGCAGAAAAGAGGAAAATCCCAGGATGCAAAAAACTCCCTTACCAGCCTCAGTAAGAAGCTGAGAGATCTCATAAAATCTTCCAAAGCTAGTTACAAAAGTAAAATTGCCAAAGATTCCAAAGACAACCACAAGGCATTCTATAGTTATGTCAAGAATCTAAATGGCAATGCTCAGATCTGCTCTGAGCTACAACAGAATGGCATTAAATATACTGATCTCAAGGATATTGCCAATATCCTGGCAGGTCGATTTAGTGCCAACTTCACCGCACTCTCACCCCCTAAAGGGCCCATCTCAGTACCAAAATTCTGGTAATCATGGCCACATAGGTAGAAACCACACTATCCAAAGCTAAAAATACAGCATCCATGGGACCAGATGACATCACATGACATGACATCACAGGCTGTGTACTACATTAACTACAAAATGAACTGGCACCTCACCTAAGTGTCATGTTTAATCATAGCCTCACCTCAGGCTTTGTGTCCACAGAGTTGCTACAGTTGTCCCACTACACAAGGGGGATTCACCTTGGATCCCGGGTACCACCATCCCATCAGTCTGACGAGCCTGATCTGCAAGGGCATGGAACGCATTATCATGGAACTTATAAACAAAGACATTGGCAACCTTCAAACACTGGACTCCACCCAGTTTGGGTTCGTGAAGGGCCGGTCTTATCTCCTGAACCTGATTGACTTCTTTGAATCAGTTTCCAGAGCTGTGGACAAGGGTAAGGCGGTCCACACAGCCTATCTGGACCCCGCAAAGGCCTTCGACACCATCCCCCACTCTGGAATCATAGATAAACTTACTAAACTGGGCATAAATCCCTATGTCACTCGATGGGTTGGCAACTGACTTACTGACAGAACCCAGACTGTAAAAGTAGCTGACTCCGAATCCAACTCCAGACAAGTGGAGTACCTCAGGGTTTAGTCCTGGGACCGCTCTTGTTTGGCATCTGCTTCTCTGAAGTACAGGCCAACATTAAGGGACTCTGGCTAACAAAGTTTGCAGATGACTGCAAACTAGGAGCCATTATTGAATCCCCAAATGATGTGGATATTCTACAAAAGGGCCTTACAGAAACAGATGTTTGGTGCCAGAGCCATGGGCTCAAGCTTAATGCCAAGAAATGTATAGTTATCCCCTTTGGGAAAAAACATGTACCCATGAATTACCACATAGGTGGCAGTACACTAAACACCGAAAGTGTGATGAGAGACTTAGGGACACAGGTGGACAGTGGTCTCGCATTCGATATCCTCATCACCACAACAGTCAGGAAATCCTATGTGGCACACCTCATCACTAAAGGCTTTTCATCCAGAAAAAAGGAGGTCATTGTCCCACTGTACTCATCCCTCATTAGACCCATTATAGAGTATAATGCCCCATTTGGTATGTACCTCACAAAACATCTGCAACAGCTGGAAAGTCCACAGAAATACCTCACTAAAAGAATCACAGGCCTAAAGCAGATGCCGTATGCTGACTGTCTAAAAAAAACTCCACCTATACTCTGTGGCATATCGTCTACTCACAGGCGATCTCTGCTTAACATACAAGGCCATGTCAAACCTGAGCTGTTGGACATGCTCCACTTAAAGAAATCCCAATCCTTCAGAGCCACACACTCCAGGGATCTAAACCTTGTCATCAGAATGAACAAAACATGCTGGAGGGATAGGTTCCTGACCCAGAGACTCCCCATACTCTGGAATAGACTGCCCATACATGTCAAGCAGAGCACCTCCTTGGCCGTCTTCAAAAGGAACCTTGACAATTGGATGGGAGATAGGAAATTCACCCCAGGGGTCACGTTAGTCACCCTGCTAGACAGGAGACCAGGGAAGTAAATATTGTGGGAAGAAATATTGGGAGAACTGTTTGGCTAGGCTTGTATAGGCCTAGGGCCAATAGCTTAGTACCGACCTATAAATTTCTCTGGTGGGCAAAGGCCTGTGCCATGAACAAGGGTCTTCCCATCATCCTCCACCCTTCTGGCCAGACCATCACCACCGACGCCTCAGACATAGCTTGGGGCGCTCACCTAGCAGGCAGGTTTACCCAAGGCCTTAGGAATGCCCCAGCCACTTCACTTGCACATCATCCAGAAAGAAATGATGGCAGTGCAAAACACCCTGACTTCCTTCCAACCCCATCCCAAGCCAGGGGTCCTTATAAAAACAGACAACACCACAGTAATGTGGTACATTAACAAGCAGGGGGGCACCCAATCTTACCCCTTGTGCAGGTTAGCCATGAGTCTGTGGCTTACAACAACCTCCATGGGGCTACACCTAATTGCCCAATACTTACCAGGGATCAACACACTGACAGACCACCTAATCAGAAACTTACTGGACCCCCATGAATGGCAGCTCTGCAGAGAAATCTTTCTGCAAATCACCCAAGAGTGGGGGACCCCAGAGGTGGACCACCTTGCCTCGCACCTCAACCACCAGCTACACAAGTTTTGTACCAGGGAGTATCACCTCCTAGCATAGGTTCATAGGTTGGTACTAGGCTATCGGCCCTAGGGCCTTTCCAAGCCTAGCCATAACAATTCCCTGGCTATTTCTTCCCCTGGAGCTCCCTCTTTGTGTACGCATACTGCCCCTTATTCCCAAGGTTCTGATCAAAATAAGAGAGGAAAGACCAAAGGCCATCCTCATCACTCCAGATTGGCCCAGAAAGTATTGGTATTCCTTACTATGCAGTCTGACCTTACAGACCCCAAAGCTGCTTTCCCTAAGGTCAGACCCAGGAGAGGGGGAAGGTACTGCACCCAGACCTACAGACTCTCAAACTTTCAGCATGGCTCATACACTAAATATTAAGAAGTCACTGTTAAGCAAACAGGTCCTGGATATCATCACAGAGGCCAGAAGGCCCAGCACAAGAAAATCTTATGCAGGAAAATGGAAAAGATTCTGCTCCTGGAAACCATCAAAAGGAGGCAGTACCTCCCAACCTTCCATCCCACTAATCCTGGATTACTTAGCAGAGTTACTCAGTAATGGCCTCTTCTTCTCCTCTATTAAAATCCATGCCTCGGCCATCTCTGCCCATTATGATTCAGACCTACCCCTCTTCTCTCACCCTTTGATTAAGCAATTTCTCAGAGGGGCTTCTAATATCAGGCCTCCCAGAAGGCCTCCTCCTCCACCCCGGGACCTGAATTATGTGTTAGAGAAACTAACCTTACCTCCTTTCGAACCTGCCGCTTCAACAGAATTGAAATACCTCTCCCGGAAGACTGCCTTCCTACTAGCTATAAGCTCAGCCAGAAGAGTCTCAGAACTTTAAGCTCTAATGGCTGTCGAACCCTTCATAATGTTCCTTGCAGACAGAGTCTCCCTGAGGACTAAGCCCTCCTTTATGCTCAATGTGGTATCTGTTGTGACCCTTAACCAGGCCAAACACCTTCCCACCTTATTTTCCAACCCTCAAAACAAGGGGGAAGGAATTCTACACTCACTAGATGTGCACAGACAACTCAGATACTATTTGGACCACACTAAGCCATTCAGAAAAACTGACCAGCTTCTTGTAAGCTTTGTCCCAGGGGCAGAGGGGAAGCCCATCTCCAAACAAACAGTTTCCAAATGGATTTCACACTGTATCCATTTTTGCTACAGACTACATGGGAAACCCATCACTAAGTCGATCCGTACCCATTCCACTAGGGTAACCTCCACTTCCACTCTTTTCCTCAGAGGAGTACCTACCAGGGACATATTTGAAGCGGCCATCTGGACCTCTGTCCATACCTTTACAAAGCATTACCACTTAACTCTCTTTTCTAAGTCTAAGGCAGGGTTTGCCTCTGCATTTCTGCAGGGCCTGCTGACCCATACCTAGAACTTTACCTATCCTTCCACCCTTTACCTCAGCTTTGGGAATCTTCCCACAGTTGATGACTGCAACATTGAAACATGAAGAAGATAGTACAGTTGTGTACACTTACCATAAAGGTAGATGTTCGAGTGTATTCACTGTTGCAGTCTTGGTTTCCCTCCCACCACCCCCCTTTTCACATCTTCCCCTAGGGGGACACATGCCTCCCAAGGTGGCTGTTAGCCGCCAGGACCACTTCTGTCTTTTCCCTTGTGCTTCTGATGGATTAGGGCAAGAAAAACTGATGTAATGATGTCGGCTGCCTTGCTTTATAGTACTGATGATCTGAAGTCAGACTACAGGTGACAGCAGCCGATGCACAAAAACATTGACTCTGGTATTCGGGCCAGCCGAGGGCTACCACAGCAGGGATAACCCACAGCTGATGACTGCAACAGTGAATACACTCAAAAATCTACATTTATGGTATGTGTACACAACTGTACTTTTTTAGAGGTCATAGAGTTTGAGGTTAGGGGAGGAGAGAGATGGAGGTATGGGGAATATGGAAGGGGGGTGTACATTTGGAGTGGAAAGAATCTTTATGTTGAATAGGAGATGGTAGTTAGATTGATAGAGGTGAGGAGAAATGTGAGCTGTATAAAGGGGCTCATTCTTAGAGTGGGTGGAGGTAGTGTGAAAGGGTGTGGAGTATGAGAATTTAGGGAGTTGGGCAAGTTGGAGTAGGAGGAGAAGGGAGAAAGGTAGAAGAGTAATAAATCAGTTTTTGGGTGAAATGTGCATAGTAGGTTAATGGATTGATATGGATTGGGTTAAGGTGTGGGATGGAGTGGAGATAGTTGTCTGGGTGTTGGTTTGTGGTGAAGAGTATGGGGTATGGAATAGATAGTGGGGGTGAGGTGATTGGACTAGAATGGAGTAATTTAACAAGAGGCAGGGGAGGTAGTAGCTGAGGGGGGGTGGTGAATCGTGTGATAGGTAAAAAAGAGGAGTGAGTGTGGTTTTGTGACTATAAGGATAGATGTAGTGGGGGCAGGTGGGAATTGGGGGAATAGGGGGAATAGGGTAGGGGAGCAGAATGAGCCCGGAGCACAGAGGAAGAACTGTATTATAGAATACGACATACAAAAACTTTGTGGCAGAAACTAACTGTGGCCAGTATGATGCCAAACTCAGACCCCAGAAGTCTCGGATGCTGGTGGTGTTGCGCAGCTGCCCTTTGCCTTGTGCAGTACTATAGGGTACCTGGAGAAAGACAAAGGGATTCAAGGCTAGCAGAAGAGCTCTAGAATAATGATAACCCATGACCAAGGGAAATGAGGAAGTAACATATTTGCAAACTAATACAATTAAGCAGGTATAAAACATAAACTAAGAAGGATACAAATGGAAACACTGGACACACACACACACACACACACACACACACACACAAGAACTGACTAACCACACCCAAAGGTGTAAAAGCCTAGGTTGTAGTATTGTAAAATAAATAGCTAAAAAAACAAGCTAAAATCAGTAGCACTGAAAAGCTAAACTGCATTGTCCCTCTGTCAGTGTTCATAGTTAGGGGTCCACAGATAGTGACTGTCATCTTAGAAGGTAGCTGACCTTGTAGAGGAGAGGCATGCCATGCACTGCTCCAGATTTCTGTGCCAACTAGTTATCCTGTGCCAGGTTGAAATATATGTGAAATATTACCTAAAGGTTGAAATAGAGGGGATTATGTAGTTTTATACTAAGTATCTCCTGCAGCTGTACTGTCTACAAGTAGTAGTGGTTAGTAGTACCAAAAGTTAGTTTTATCAAGGACATTTCTTATTGACTGTTGTACATATCTAATTTTACAACTGCTGTAAAAGTAAAGGTCATTTTTGCTCATCATTTTTAATGTTAGTAATCATTATGATTATTGCTACTGTATTTCTGATTCTGAGTATCGTTTAAGAGCCACTGATAAGTTGTACGTTTTTAAAAGTTGGTGAATTACAGGCCATCGTTCACATGAAATGGTATTTAGTATTTATTTTCCTGGTCACAGTGCACAGTTAGCTGGAGGAAACAGCAGACCTCATACAGACAAGGGATGGAGTATCCATGAATGTTATTTTCAGGAAGAAATATAAAGATACTACATTTCATTGTTCTGAGACTACTTTCTTCATCTGCTTAAGTTTTCCTGCTGTGATTAGAAGATATATTTATGGTGTTTAGAAGCTGGCAAATATCCATTCTATGTAAGAGAAAAGTAATAACGTAATGAAAGTAGCAGATTGAAGTTGAATAGATTTTGATATCTAATTACCTATTGTGTTTCCTCATATTTTTTTTTCTTTGTAGGAGTAACCCTTTTTGTGGCACTTTATGATTATGAAGCCAGAACTGAGGATGACCTTAGTTTTTTGAAAGGTGAAAAGTTCCAGATACTCAACAGCACGTAAGTTCTTCCTGCTCTTTTGTTGAATTTTTTGTGGACCATCTTGATGTAAAGAGAAGCCTTTTCATATACAGCCGAGTAGCGTAGAATTAAGTGATTTCCAACAGGCAGTGCTGTCTAAGTGTTGGAATCAGATGTAATTGCAATAATTAATGTTGAAAGTTGGAAAGTTTCTATGAAGGTTCTTTCGCCAGTGGTATAAATGGAATCTCCAGGAAATCATGAACTAAAAAAAAAATAATAATTAAAACTAAGCAAGCTCAACATTATACAGCAGACTAGTATATTAATTAATATCTACAGTATTACCTTTTGAATAAATGTCCTATTTGATATTATCTTTTCATTTTTCCTTCATTTACTGACAGATTTATTTTTGTGAAAGGATGAGTACAAAAATTACAGTTATTATGAATATTGTACATTTTGCCATATGTACGTCATGTACAGTAAGTATTAAAAGCATACCAATGATTACTCAACCTGTGAGGAAGCTTGATTTTGAATGGTACTGACTCAAAGGTGGGTGTTTTACTCCATTTAAAAATGGAACATTATGATACACAGATTGTAAAGTTTGCAGGTTACAATTAAGTGTTCTTCAGTGCCTGCTAGATCCTGCTCTGTTCCCACCCTAATGTTGGGTGATAAACAACATTTAGAGCTCACTGCGAAAACTCCATGGGCAGCTATGGTAAATCCTCTTCCCTTAGACTTTTAAATGGAACCTTATTCTCTCATTCAGTGGGTGCAATTTCAATTCTGTCCCATTCAGAGGTTTGGTTCAAATTGTTCTGTTTAAATTGGGTAGCTGCTTGTACATACAATGGTCTTCTGTCTAACAACTGACAGCCTTTAAGAGGTCAACAAGGAACTTTCAATCAGAGCCATAGCTGGCTCATCTGGTGTCCAGTGCCAGCCCATGATGTGGTGCCCGACCTCACTCAGCTCTTCAAGTAAAGAACAAAAAAAAAAAAACTATTATGCCATGACCCCCCCCCCCATTAATATTCCAAAACGTGCACGCTGATTGGCCAGCTTGCATGTTGTAAATTGACTTATACTAATGGAAAAAGGTCCGGTCGCCCGGACTTTTTCCATTAGTATAAGTCTTTTTTAAAACACTGTCTCGCTATGTTAAAGGAGTTTAACATAGCGACACAGGTTTAAAAAAAGCAACGGAGATCTCCGTTGCTTTTTTTAAAGCTGTCTCGCTATGTTAAACTCCTTTAACATAGCGACACAGTGTGTAAAAAGCAACGGAGATATTGCTTTCTCCATTGCTTTTTTTTAAACCTGTTTCGCTTTGTTAAATGGGTTTAACATAGCGAGACAGCTTTAAAATAAGCAACGGAGATCTCTGTTTCTTATTTTAAAGCTGTCTCGCTATGTTAAACCCATTTAACATAGCGAAACAGTTTGTAAAAAGCAACTGAGATCTTGCTTTCTCCGTTGCTTTTTTCAAAACTGTTTCGCTATGTTAAATGGGTTTAACATAGCGAGACAGCTTTAAAATAAGCAACGGAGATTCTCCGTTGCTTTTTTTAAAGCTGTCTCTCTATGTTAAACCCATTTAACATAGAGAAACAGTAAAAAGCAACGGAGATCTTGCTTTCTCCGTTGCTTTTGCCCACAGCTCTGATGTACTGCGTAGGCATGCGCAGTACATCAGAACTTCTGCGGAATACCAGACAGCTGCGGAAGGGCGGCAAGGAGGCATTATACAATGCCATTATTTAAGAAAAGTAATTTTTTTTTTTCTTAAATAATGTCATTGTATAGTAGCAATAACCCACTTCTGGGTGTGGGTAATGCTGGATTTACCCACGGTTGGCTTTGTTTGGTCCCTCGGGCTTCGCCCTAGGGACCAAACCACGCCAACCGTGAGTAAATCCAGCATTACCCACACCCAGGCGTGGGTTATTGCTATAATATTGGCTTGTTGCAACTTAACACACTAAAAGCTATTAAATACCCATCTGTACCGGCCTTCAGAAATGCCAGTACAGAAAAAATGGAGGAACTGCTATTCCTGATCATGCCTGTAATATTTTGTGCTTGGAGCAGCTGCCTTCTTCACCCCATACACTGGTGTTTGGTTTATAGAGTCTTTCTGTTTTGCAGAATCAGCCTCTGTTAGTATGTGAATTAGTCTGCAAACATGCCACCCAGGTTCTGTACTATTATACCATGACCCCCCCCCCCATTAATATTCCAAAACGTGCACGCTGATTGGCCAGCTTGCATGTTGTAAATCGACTTATACTAATGGAAAAAGGTCCGGTCGCCCGGACTTTTTCCATTAGTATAAGTCTTTTTTAAAACACTGTCTCGCTATGTTAAAGGAGTTTAACATAGCGACACAGGTTTAAAAAAAGCAACGGAGATCTGTGTTTATATACAGCTGTACTGCTGCCAGCTTAGTAAATGGTGCCATCAGGTGCATATTTTTCCAAATGTCCTAGTTTTTCTTTTTTTTTTTTTTGCTTCATCATATATAACCCACTTCTTTCTTAATTTAGAAAACACAGAATAAAGAAAGAAACTTGCCATTCACACATAGTCTTATTTGCACCTTTAATATTTTTAGGTTAAAAAAAAGAATGTTGCTTAACAACTGCTGGGGTGCTTTCTCTTGTTAATTTTATATTTAATAGTGATTTACTGCTTAGTATGTGCTTTTGCCTTATAATATCTGTTGTGAATTCATGTATTTTTTATATTTATTTATTTATTAACTGTGTAAGCAGGCTGGACATAAGTGTCCCTTTTCATCGGTGACCCAGGAACTAGGTAATGTGATATATACCATTTGTTACTAACTGTTTCAGACTAAGTATCCTATTGGGGATCCTTCCTTTCTAACTTTTTGACTGTACATTAACTGTTTTTAGATGTCAGCTAGAAGGCGTAAATGCAAGTACAGTAGGCAAATTCATTACAAAGACTTGCACACCAAGTAGCTGTTCTATCTAGGGCCCAAACATGACTACAAATCTTGTTCTATTTGTCATTCATTTGTTTCTAAAGCTCTCTAGTCCAGGCTTTCTACTCTTAATACCTTCTTCGAAACTCAGTGCTTAAAACGTGTAGCTCACTATGCCATGTTAGAATCTCTGATATCGGCCATCTGCCCAAGAAAAAAATTAAAAGACCCAGAAAGGATTCATCTTCTTTTGTCTCTGAATCAGATGTAACTGTTGAGGTGGTCAAACCCATGGTACATCAGACCGTATCTCAAGAGCCCGCTACTGCGACACTATTGGAGACAAGTATGGCTCATTAGGTCTTGCCATTGACCGACTTCTCCGACGAACCACACCTCATTATTTCAGAGGGCCTACACGGAGTCCGTCAGATTCTAGGATGGGAAGAGGTTCCATGAACACTTAACAAAATACGCCAAAGTTCCTCACCTCCTAAGATGGTACAGGTGGATGTCACCCCTAAAAAGAATAAAAACTTACACATACGATGCTTCCTTTAGCTTCCAGGGAAAAATAATGGATAGCATTTTCTCAGGGGTTATTTAAAGTCATTATGTCCCTGAAGCTTCCATCCTTTATGTCCCAGCCTGTATAGGCTACACCACAGAAACAGGCATTGGTTTCTTCATCCTCCAAGGAGGAACCAGAGGTAGATCCAGACCATACTTTGGACTACTCATTTCAGCTGCACTGTCCAGAACAGCTATCCTCTGATGAGGGTGACTCCCTGTCTCCTGATTCCCCCTTCACACTTTGAATGGTAATCTAAACAGATGTCAGAGGTGCAAAAGAGATGCTATAGTCTTTTAGAGATGGATACTCCTGCACCACCTCCAGTTCCCCCTGTGCAAGAGACTGGATGCATTTCAAGCTAGCACCTCCATACCTGACTGTCAACCTCCAGCAGCCAAAAGGCCAGACAGGTTCTCTAGAGTTCTTGATGAACTTAATTACCTATACAAAATCCTGTGGTGGATTCCACTGCAGTTTTCCTGGCCTCAGACAAGCGTTCCAAGCTGCTTCCCAGCACTAATGTCCTTCCCACTAATCTCCTTCTGCTATTTTCACCATGCAAAGACCTTGCCCTCCTGTCCAAAAGCACACTTAGCTTGAGCAGTGGCATCATCTGTGGCATTCTACAAGGGTGTGGATAACAAATCCATTTTAGAAGCTGCCCACCTGGTCCTCTGTCCACACCATCTCTAACCACTATAAACTAGACACCTTCTCTAGGTCTAGGGTGGCTTTTGCTAGAACTGTTCTGTCTGGCCTCCTGGATTCTACAGCTTTTCATTGGCCTTCCACCCTCCTTCTCTCTACAGCTCTGGAAATTACCCATCTGTTATGAATACTGCAACAGTGATTTCAGTCAGAAGACAGTACAGTTATATAAGAACTTACCATAACAGTAGATGTCCTAGTGATCACTGTTGCAGTATTCCTTCCCATCCTTCTATTTTCCCCTACTGTACTGTTCTCCTGTTATTTGCAAAAAACATACACACACTCCCATTTTATTACATCACTCCTGGGGGGAGTTTACTTACCTGTTCAAACTACTCCCCTCCTAGCTGACAAGTCTCCTGTCTCAGTTGTCTTCAGACCGCTGGCTTGGAGATAGTCTGGGGATCTCGCATGTACATCCATTTATATTGCCCAATGCTGACACGCTGAGGCCATCATCCAGATGTATGTCCTGGGGAAGGTAAAGCTTTGGTACCTCAACCTGATGTCTGTGGACGACAACCCATCTGTTATGAATACTGCAGCAGTGATCAGTAGAACATCTGCTATTATGGTAAGTTCTTACACAACTGTATTTTATTGGCTAAGGAGTAATTCTCTTGGAGTAATGCACCTGGACCCAATAATCTCTAGATAAGATGCTAACTTTTACTTGTTTTGAAAAGCCACATTATACGTACTTGATGAGGGGCAAATATCTAACCCCAATAGTATGAGTACATTTCCCAGAATTCTACAGATCTAAACCAGTAGTAAAATAAATGACTGGGTGAGGTACTATGGTGTGCCTGTCATGTATGCTTTCATGGTTTTCCTGACATTGGCTTGCTGGATGTTTTGAGAAGTCGTTGAGAATGGAGGTTGAAAACAATGTGCTGATTAGAGGGAGAGAAACAGACAGAGACAAGGGACAAAGAACAGCACTAATCTTTGGGGTTTTATTTAGTTATTAAAATCTTAAGACCTGTGACTCTTTTTTTTTTTTTTTTTTTTTAGAAGGGAAATCATCCACTGAAGCTGCCGATGTTGGTTAAGACATTACTAGTTTAAATAAACTGGTGTATCAAACTTGCTAATCTGGGGGTGGGCTCACAACTTGAGTAAAAGCAAATGATTCTTCTTACAGAAACTGTCATATTGCCCTAATTTAATCTTGCCTGCCCTAGACATCCATTGTTCTTACTAAAAAGTATTTTCTTTGTCTTCTTCTTCACAATATTATTCAGGATACTTTAATTTCTTGTTGTTTTTGAGTGATCATCTCTCTTAACAGTTTCAGTATTTTTGCAAACTTTACGAAGAGTAATGTATCTCCTTCATGCCGTGGTGGTGCAACGGTAGCGTTGTTGCCTCACAGCAAGAGGTTCTCCCGTTTGATTCTTGGCTGGTGTGTGGGGAGTGCCTGCTGTGTGAAGTCTGCATGTCCTGCCCTCGGTTGAGTGGCATTCCGAAGCATGCGTGAATGGGCGTGTCTTCGTTGAAGGTTGGGCATCGAGCTGGCAACTCGGCACCATAAAAACCTACTGCCAATCATTAGCTGACCGGAGTTCCACTGTGGCGACCCCTAACCAGGAAAAGCCGAAAGACAAACAACAACAACGAAGAATAATGTATCAAACAGAGTTCCTTCTTAGGTTTTCCTACTTTTCCAACCTGAATGATTCTTCAACTTCAAATTCTCATTTATTGAAGTGCTTATCAGCTAAATGCTGTATTAATAAAACATTTCAGAAAATAGGCACACTGGTAAAATAAGTAAATAATTAAAAATATACTACTAAATAATGAAAAGTAAACTAAAATCATTGCTTAAAGTAAAATAATTGCATAGCAGCCATGTAGTCAATACTAACACTATATGGTATCTTACTTCCTTCAGAGTTTTCCTCTGCTATCTTGAGTATGTACTGCTTTTCCAAGTTTCTCTTGTTCCTGTCTATACTGTTAACATCCTTCTTGCATTGCTTTGTCTGTTTCATTAACTTCTCATCCTATTTTTATTTAAACTGTGTTACTCAGACCTTTAGTAACTCCACCCGTGTGGCATAGCTCACTATATCCTCTGTAGCACATGCTGAAAAAGAAAAGTGTTAACAGTTTTGGATGTTGTGTGCCACTGAATATCTCTTGCAGTACTCATATTTATAGGAAAGACCACGTGAAGACCTGGAAACCATGCACAGTGTCTTTGGCACATATGGGCATCTTGATGAACATTATGAATGTTAAATGCCATCAAAAGCCAACAAGTTTATTTGCCTTTGAGTTATTGAGCAGTCTGTCCAGCATACATTTAATTTGCAGTTCAAAATTATATCTATGTATCTATATCAAAATTAATTTGTCATTTTTTCAGTTATATAACTCACAAAATAAATACTTCATTATTTCATGGAAAGATGGTCAATTTGCACCTACCAACAATTCTGTTGTGGCAAGGCAGTCTGGTAGAAAACATAAGCCTATGAATCTAGAGATGTGATTTAATATTGCTTTGTGCAGAAAAGGTCCAATAATACCATGTTTCTGCTTATCACCCTGAAAGAAGCTTTGCAGGTATTTAATACTTTACCTTTCAAGAAGAAGGGAAAGACAAAATAGCAGCTGTAAAAGGGAGATTCAGGAATTATTGTGACCCTAAAATTAATTTCTGTTTTCCATATTTTTTTCTGTACAAGAAACCAGTATTTAGTGTGAACTGTGGGGATTATTTTACTCAGCTAAAACAATCACATCATCAACTGTGAATTTTGTGACGGGCATAACTCATTTGTAAGAGACAAAATTGTTGGTGGTTTAATAAATGGTAAAACAAGGGGCAGGTAGAATTGTTGGTGGTATAGTAAACAGTAAAACAAGGGGCAAGCATTTAATTGAAGTAGGCCTGATCTGAAATAAAAGGTATGTATGAATGTATGCAAAGTGGGTGAAATTATTACTACAAAATTAAAAGAACGGAATGATGAAATGGAAGTGCTGTGAGTCGTATAAGGAAGTGAAAATGTATAATAACAGTAACGCAAATGAGAGAGAAAGTCATGTGGAGTACAGAAATAAAATGCACTTGAAATTTAAGATTTGTGTACTAAGTGCGACTTCAAGCATGTGAGAAAGATGTGCCAAACATTCAACCAGTGTTGTTGAAACTGTGATAGGATCATTTCTTAAAGAAATGCAAAAATAAATAAATAAATAACTAAGTCAAAAAGGAATTTGTATGTTATTGACTCCAGATAAGAAAGAATAGTTGTTTGTAGGCCCTATTAAAACAGAAAGAACTAATGCTGTGATATCAGAAAAGTAATCATGCTGACTATTTGCAAAAGAAAAGCGGAACTAATAAAATGTTTAATTTAATATAGGTGGTGGAGGATGTTTTGTCAGAAAATAATGTTGAAACGTTGGGACTCTAAGCCAGTAAAACAAAAATAATGTGCTCATTGCTTATGTAAACAAGACACTGAGTAAAGCCGCTGTCTCTTGAACTATTGATGTGTATATACAAAATAAGTGTAACATACAAACTGTTACATCCTCCCTCAGATACCAGTACTAAATAAGGATTTTAATTCATTTAACATATTGGATCATTTGGCTTGTGAGAAGTCTGATATGTTGAAATGCATTCAAAGAATAAATGTGTAAATGAACAGTAGTAGCACCGTCTAAGAGCTGTCTTCAGTATTCTACAAATACATAGCAATGAGAATTTGCATGGTTTTGCTGATTTATTAATATGGATGACAAAGAATCCCTATCATTTGGCAACCTCAGCCTCCTTTGGAAGTATACTCAGCCATATGAGAGGGCACTTCGAGTAGAGATGTAAGGAACCATCTTTCTTGTATTTTTGGCATTTAAGGACACATTTGAAAATGTAACCCCAGAAAATGCCAAAGAACTTCAGATAAACCTGGTTGCTGAACTCCGTCATCTTGCTAGCAGTAAGAAAAAGAAGATGAAGACTGGTATCTGCCAACAGCACACTGCGAAATATCAAGCAGAGTGCCAAAAGTCTACTCTTTAAGAGTGTAACTATAGTTTAGTTTCAGACAACTCAGAAAGGAATGTCATAGCCAGACAATGGGAACGAAGTTAGAAAATGCTGTAGTGACTTAACTTGCAAAGCGAAGTTTAAACTTCTCAACATGAACATAAATTGCATACTGCTACAGTCTTCCATTTTGCAGCTGAAACTGTATTATAACATAGGAACATACATACATAGGCTGCATATAATTAGCATAATAGTTGTTCAGTTCTTATCTGCTGAGGGGAATCACCTTAGTCAAGGGCCAGGACAGATTCACGGCTGTGAAAGGTTTGATTCCCTCAGCCTTCATTTGCTTACCGTGAAACTTTACGTAGGTCACTTAACCAATGTTCTGAAGCAGTTACAAATTGCAGTAGGATCCTTAGTGGTCTCCTGGACAGCATATCTAGTAACTGCTTATGAACTTTTATGAGCATGATATGTATGTGTGTATGTATTCACATAATATGTATACGTGTGTGTGTGTGTGTGTGTGTGTGTGTGTGTGTGTGTGTGTGTGTGTGTGTGTGTGTGTGTGTGTGAGTGTGAGCAGTTCACTTTATAGATTTCTAGTTCTGTAAAGTGAAGTACTGTGTATTGTTTATTGGCAAGCACTTTTGATTGAGTTCTGAGTTTATTGAGCATCCGAATGTCAAAGGCTGGGTTTGTGTAGGGTATGTGCTTTGAGTTATGTTATGTGGCTATATGTTAATAAAGTTTTGATATTTGGGGTGGGAGAGTATGTGTGCATGTGCAGTTGTTTGTGAATTAGCGTTAGAGTGATGCCTTGGAAAGGTGATAGCTTTAGTGTTGTGCTTCTGTTTTATGTATGGGAAGTGTGTCCGAGAGTCTAGTGTAGTGATACTGCTAGGGTTTTTCATAGGTTCATAGGTGGGTACTAGGCTAATGCCCTGGAGCCTTTACAAGCCTAGCCCATAGGATTACCCTGGCATTGTGCCACCCGACCTTAGCTCCCAGTGCCTTTGTCGAGTAGAGTCACTGGGGTGATCCCCGGGGTGAATTTTCTATTTCCCATCCACTCGAGATTTCTTTTGAAGAGGGCCAGTGAGGTGCTTTGTTTGACATGTATGGGAAGTCTATTCCTTAGCATGGGCAGTCTCTGGGTTATGAACCTGTCCCTCCTGCATGTTCTGTTGATTGTGATAATGAGGTTGAGGTCTCTAGAGTGTGTGGTGCAAAGGGATTGGGATTTCTTTAGATGTAGCATTTCTAACAGAGCTGGGTCAGACATGGCTTTGTAAGTCAAGCAGAAATCACCTGTAAGTAGGCGATATGAGACAGTGAGTAGTCAGAGTTTTTTTTAGTCTGTCCATATAGGACAAGTGTTTAAGGCATAAAATCCTCTCTGTGAGGTAATTTTGCGGCCTCTCCGGTTGTTGCAGGTGTCTAGTGAAGTACATGCCAAATGGGGAATTGTACTCCATGATTGGCCTAATGAGGGAAGTGTAGAGGGAGACAATGACCTCTTTCTTCCTAGATGCAAAACCCTTAGTAATGAGATGTACCACATAGAAGGACTTTCTGACCACAGTGACAAAGTGGTGATCAAAAGAGAGGTTGCTGTCAACCTGTGTTCCCAGGTCTCTTGTAACGCTTTCTGTGTTTAGTGGACTACCATTGATGTAGTAATTCATGGGAACCAGGTTTTTCCCAAAGGAAATGATGACACATTTTTGGCATTGAGCTTAAAGCCATGGTTCTGACACCAGTCATTGGTCTCAGTGAGGCCTTTCTGTAGATGTCAACATCACTTCGGGAGTTAATAATTGCTCCCAACTTGCAATTGTCTGAGAACTTTGTCAGCCAGAGTCCCTTCGTGTTGGCCTGGACTTCAGAGAAGTAGATACCAAACAGGAGAGGACCCAGGACCAAACCCTGTGACTGGTCGGCAGTCTGACTTGGAGTCAGCTACTTTAACACTGTGGGTTCTATCTGTGAGCCAGTTTGCAGCCCACCTAGTGATATAGGGGTTGTTGCCTAGCTTAGTGAGTTTTTCTATGATTCCGGAGTGGGGAATGGTATCAAAGGCCTTGGCCAGATCAAAGTAGGCTGTATGAACCACCTTGCCTTCATCCACAGCTCTGGTGACTGACTTAAAGAAGTGAGCCAGGTTGAGCAGGCATTATCTACCCTTCACAAAACCAAACTGTGTGGGATCCAGAGTTTGGAGATTCCCTATATCATTGTTTATTAGGTCCATGATAATGCGTTCCATAGCTTTGCATATCAGACTCATCAGGCAAATGGGGCATAAGGCTATTTCCAGGATTGGGGTTAGTTGCCAGGGGCAAAGTTATAGTTAGCACACATGAGTAAGGAAAGGCCGTCAGGAATGCAATATTCATCATAATGTGGGCACAGGACTATAAAGATGTATTGAATATGCGAATAATGTACACAGATGTATCATAGCATATTTATACTGTGGTTAAACATTAGTACATATGCTGAGATTTTATTATGTCACATAATGTATCACTTGTATTATAAATATATAACAAAATGTTATGGGCACTAGGTATATTAAAATAGAGAATATCACCAGCTGAGCTATATTTCCCATACAGAAAATTTCAAAGCTCATATACATATATTTGAGTAAAGGCATACTTGATGTGTTGCTTGACAATATCATTATATAGAAATCACCTGTAACACATATTTTACACAGAGTATGGTGTTTTGTGCCACATTGCTCTGAAGTACAGATATTAGAACAGCCGTAGAATGTAAACAAATACAAGGACTAGAGTAACAGAGGATGGAGAAAACTCCATTACTTTTAAGTACTGAGGCAAACATCAGTCACTACTCCCAGTGAACATGTGTACCAAGTCCAAGATGTAATTCTATGCATGTACCTGCTGCACACATACACAAATGTACAGTTGTGTGGAAAAAAATAGAGTATATCATTATAGATATTTACAGTATTCATTACAAAAATGTTGCTACAATGTAGAACTGTAAATTATGTGAAATTATGTTGTAATACAGTTGTGTATCATTATGCCATGAGTAAGTTTAAAAATGTTATTCAGCTTAAAACCATTAATCAAAAAAGTCATGCGGCATGGCTTCGGGTTGTCAATGCAGCCATGTTATATGCTAATGATGCAGTTAGGGGAGGAGACATATGCTAATTAGCCATGTGCTTTCTCCCCTGGAACCACGTCCAGGAAAGCATCTGCATACTGAGCAATTCATAAAACTGCTTCACTATGTAGATTAGCATGGCTTCTCCCATCTTGTCATGATGGTGAACATGGCCATCACTATAGAGTAAGTACCAGGAAGTTTAGAGGTAAGGTAGGGGTTAGAAGGTGTGTGTGCGTGTGTGTGAGTGTAAGCAAGGGGCTGCATATGTGAGTGTAAGTGGGAAGGTGTGTCTGTCTGGGAGGTAGCAGTAATGGGGCAGTGGGGTTTTGTTAGGTATTTTGAGTGTGTGTATGGTTGAATAGCTGAATGTGTGACTAAATACTGTTGAATGGGTGGGTGTTTGTATGTGTTTCTGTACACTTGTGTTTGTATGGGTGGTTGGTTAGGGGTGGCCATCATACTTCAGCACCCATAGACTAATGAGCAGGACATGCAATATTAGGTGTGGAAAACCACTAGATAACAGGGGTACTACTTTTTTGTCATAACTAGTTAAAAAGGTACAGGGATCGAGGGTTGGGGGAGCAACTAGACTAAAGGGGGGACCACTCTGGTGGCATAATAGCATTTAAAACAGTACAGCTTAGACCCCAGGGATTTGTAATAGAAATAAAAAATAAAATAATTCATAGGGGGTAAAAAGGGACTTGAACCATGCAACCTTCAAACAAGACACAAATGCATTAGCCTGCTGCATTGACTGAAATTAGTGCAACAGGGTTTATATTTTTATGTGTGTGTGTATATATATATATATATATATATATATATATATATATATATATATATATATATCTATATGTATGTATGCATGTGTATATGTGTATATATATATATATATATATATATATATATATATGTGTGTGTGTGCGTGCGTGTGTGTATATGTGTATATATTTATCAATTCAACATTACTTATATGGATCAGCTCCTCCCTTCCCCTAAATCTCACTCCTCCTCCAAAATATTACTCTGCATGTATTCTTCATACAATTTCCATTTTTCCATGTAATTTGCTTTTACCCTTTTCTAAATATTCCACTTCCAGTTCTTTTATCTCCGTTACAATATTGACTACTTCAAATACAATTGGTTTAAACTTTGATTGCCATTTTCTAGTAATTGCTTTTTTGGCAGTCACCACAATTATACTCAGCAAGGCCTTACAATGTCTAGGCAGTTCAGATCCTGTATCCCAGATAAAAGAAAAACATCATTGCCGTAGTTACATCCATTTACTCCCCAATATTTCTGACAGAGTACTCCTTAGAGAGTTTCTCCAAAACATATGTTCCCAGATACCTCTTTCTTCCCCATCAAACCTCCAACACTTGCCATCTACCTGAGGAAAAAAAATCTTTAGCGTTTGCTTGGGCTATAAAACTACCTATGCAAACATCTCCAAGCATAGCTCATCACACTTTGTCATGTGTAATTTTCTCTCATAAGAAAACTAAGCAGATTCACAAATGTAGACTTATAATTACTGTTACCGAGCTTGAGATAAAAAGCATTTGCAGAAGGATTTCATCAGGCATATAATTTGCCATGTAATTAAAATAAGACAAAACTCTTATGTCCACAGTTCATAAGTCTGATCTGTATCACTGTACACTGTCTGCACTTGAAAGGACTTACCACAGGTTAGCAAGGTTTAGTCTAAGGTTTCTATTCTAGCCTTCTGGTCTTTCCCTTTGAGCTTCCCAGCTCAGTCTGATGTCTACAGGCCTATGTGTCTCATTATTCTCCCTCTCTCTGTGTAAGAGTGGCCAACATCTCTCACTCTCTCTCTGTCACTCTGTCAGTAGCTGACAGTAGCTCTGTTTCTCTGTCTGTCTGTCTTCATAGTCCTTCCATTTATAGAAATTGGTTGTAGCCTGTCCAACTCAGAGTGTGTGTGTGTGTGTGTGTGTGTGTGTGTGTGTGTGTGTGTGTGTGTGTGTGTGTGTGTGTGTGTGTGTGTGTTGTCTTCCTGCACTGCCCCAAAACTGCATATCTACATACCTCAGCAGCTATCACTGGAGATACTAATATGAAATGACCTCCCCTGCAGCTTAGACCTATAGGGATGAGCGCTGTGGGTCAGTCAGATTCTACTACACCTGGCCCACAAATTCTGTGGTACATAGTTAAGTTTTTAGTTTAGACACCGTTTAGTAATATGCTTAGCAGTGAAACAGGTGTAGCACCACAAGTGCCCCTGGCCACACATAGTCCCCTCCTCATCAGCAGCTTCATAGCAGTGGTTTCTATGGCTTCTAGACTGAGTACCCTTGCTGTTTTCCATATCAGTACCCTGTCTCAGAAGGCCATCGTGAGGGTCTTCATCCTGGTGAAGGAACCGTTTTCCTTTCCCAGGTGAGTGCAGTATTACCATCTTGCATCAGTTCCGCATGAGAAATGAGGATTGGCAGATACTGTTCTCATTTACTGTTTGCTTCTTTGTTTTCATCCCCAGATTGTTACACTTAGTGGTTAGCTAAGACTACAGAAAACATTACCACCCATTACAAATGTCTGTTCCCATAACTGCATCATAAGAAGGCAGGGCCAGGCGGCATGGAATCAGGAAATAATAGGTCAGCTGCTTAGCATATAGCAAGCCCAAACACAAGTTCATTAGACATCTTATAGTTCCACGCTGATCTGAATTAAAAAGGTAAGCATATTAGAGTCAAGTGAGCCCATTTTACATGATTATTATATGATTAGCAAGATGAAATGCCAAAAAAAACTTTGCACATGATTTTAAGTTTCTGCCTCATTGAGATAACTCTTTCAGAAACCTAGAACCTCCTTATTTACTTTCCCCAAGGGAAAAAAGAATCAGAGGCAGTTTCCAAAGCAAATAAAAGGCATTGAAAATGAAACATAATCACCACAGTTGAGGAATGATTGATATTTACATTTATTAGTAAATCTCTTCTTTAAGTTTTTGCCCTGAAAGGAGTGAGGGAATATTTTGTTTACATAATGTGTTTCTTGAAATGTCCTACATGGACTTGCTCAAAGCCCTGTCACTATACTCAGTATCCTACAGACTGCTAAGAGGTGATTTGTGTTTGGCATACAAGGCATCCTCCAACCCATTACTGAGATTATTGCACATCAGTATTTCAAATGGCGTCAGAAATCCTCAGTCTAGGGATCAGAACAGTTTGAAGGGACATGTGTATGTCCAAGAGGATACCACTGCTGTGGAACAGACTCCCCATCCACATAAAACAAAGTTCATCCCTGTCCATACTCAAGCAAAACTTAAATCTATGGCTGGGAAACAGAAAATTTACCTCAGGACTGGTCCCTGTACTACTAATGACAGAGGCAGATCCTAAATGCTTTATCCCATGCACTGGTCACCTCAAATTATCAGTGGTATGATCACAGTTTTTCTTATTAGGGGTAATATATAAATGTTAAGTTGTCAATCTCGCCTTCATTCTTGCTTGATGGGTTCGGAGCCGATCCCTCGGCTCCGACTCGGCACTTGCTAAGCTCGAGAGTTTCTTCTACCAGCTCGAGGCAGCCCCATATCCCATGATGCAAGGCGGTAAGTACCCAGATCTCGTTTGCCGCTTAGGAGGTCTTCTTTTTACCAGCTCCTGGTAAGTTGTTCACTTTTGTGAGTTTTAAGCCCCTTTTAGTCAAAAAACTTTGTATTGATAGTTTTAAATTTATATTATTCCCTTTCTGACAGAAATTCCCTGTCTCCTTTATTTGTTGTTAGTGTATCTTAAAACCCTATCCCATCCCCCCCTGTTAGGGTGTGTGTATTGGTTTTGTAGAATACCTTTTGGTATTTTATTTAACTTAATTTTGACTGGTGTGTGTGTGTGTGTTTTTTTCGGCACCATGTCAAAGGAGAGGGTCTCAGGTTTTAAGAAGTGTGACTCGTGCTGTCAGAAGATGTCTCTGACAGACGGTCACACTTCTTGCCTGTATTGTCTGGGCCCTCTTCACCTGCAGGACTCCTGTGCTATTTGTCACTCCTTCAGCCAGAGAGTCCTGCAGGAGAGACATAATAAACTGGTTCTTAGGGGCCTTCTTAAGCCGGAGGGCTCTCCGGCTAAGTCGGCTCCATCAAAACCAGCAAAAGTTTCCAAGGCCCAGGCTTCTGTTTCTAAGCCTGCGGCCTCGACTTCGTGCTGAGTCGAGATCGGCTCGGCTGGAGCCGATTCTGGCTTGACAGCGTTCGGCACCGATGGCTATCGGTGCCGAACCTATTTTGTCCGCCGATGTCGGCCCGATCGGTTCCGACACCCATGTGGCACAGGCATCGGTGTCGGCTCCGATCGGCTCCGACACCGTTACTTTGGTGGCTGTATCGGCTCCGGCTGGAGCCGATGCATCGAGGCTTCCTGTCGGCTCCGAGAAGTCGGCTCCAACAGGATCTATAGTATCGGCTCCGATGGCTCATTCCAGGAAGAGGTCGGGGTCTCCTTCCTTGGTGCCGATACTGTCGGCTTCGCCTCTTCTATCGGAACGGAGCCATCGGAGCCGATCTTCAAGGTCATCCAGGTTGTCAGATCATGACCTAGAGAGAGTGGTCAGTAGATTACTCAAGTCACAGGTACTGGCCCAAATGTTACACAGTCCGTCTCAGCAGACGACTGTTGGTCCACACCCCGTTACAGTTCCTCCTTCAACTCTACCCCAGAGTTTGGAGTTGGAGTCTTCGGGCATGGTTACTGCTACGGCTGGAGGACGGATACCCCTTCTGTTCCTTCAGCCTCTACTCTTATCTCCTCTTCCTTAGAGGGATTCGGTGGTCGAGCTTCCATGGTCTCCTCCGAGGGGGTGAGTGGCATCGGACCCTTGTCCGAGCCCGCTCTTCCCCTTGGAGCCTCGGCCTTGGTGAGCTCGGCTCCGACATCTGCCTCGGAGACTTCCCTTCGGTGGTCCCGGAGTTCCTAGCTCTTGGAGCGGGTTCTCTCGGACCTGCCTGGGAGGGGAGCATTCGAGGTGATGAAGAGTGTACTGGCCACTGGTATCAGTCAGCAGTCTGTTCCCGTAGCTCCTCCCTCTATAGTACCTGTTGACATCTCTGCCACTTCTCTTGCTACAGGACCCAGAGATCCTCCGCCTCAGGTTTCCCCATTGGGAATTTCCCCTCTTCCGAGGATTCTCCTGATGTTTCGGGAGATCCTCCTAGGAAGAGGACTTGTAAGAGGAAGCATGTAGACTCCCGAGTCTGTCACTTGGATACTGACTTTGATGAGTCAGAGGGATCCCTAGATCCCCTCTGAGGATGTCTCCTTCTCAGACATCCTAGAACTTCTGAAACAGAGGGAAACTGGCCCACCAACAATCCCTCTGAGGATGAGTCAGTATACCTAGAGGCGTTTGGATCTCGGCCCTCCACCTCCTGGGTGTCTCCGCCTTCGACCCCTTATGCAGGTTATTGCACGGAAGGCGTGGGCAGCTCCTGACTCTGTAGAGCCAGTCCCTAGGAGGCCTTCAAAATTTATCACTGCCCCGAGTGACAAACAATTCCTTACCAAGGGTGTCCCCGCTGATGCCATGGTGGTGGCTGCGGCCACCAAAAAGGAACTTGCAGATCCTTCCGTGCCCGTCCATCCTCCTAATAAGGACTCTAGGACCATGGATAGGTACGGCAAGCGGATGTTTTCCTCAGCGACCTTTGCTATGCGTCGCTGAATTATCTTTGTCACTTCACCAGACTCCAGAGAGATATCCTGAAGGAGCTGGGAGAAGTAGTTCAGGATCCTACAGCTGCAGGGGCTCAAGAAAAGATTGCTTCGCAGCTAGGAACCCTCAATTCCATTGCTAACTCCTCCATGCGGCTAATATCTTATGCTGCGGATGGAGCGAGTAGAGCCGCAGGCACAGGTGTGGCTCTGAGACGCCAAGCCTGGATGCGGCTATGTGATTTTATGGATCCCTTTAAGGTGTCCTTCACAAATTCTCCCTTTGATGGGTCAGCTTTGTTTGGCCCTCAGGTGAAGGAAACCTTGACCAGGTGTGAGCAGGACGGCAAGACTCTTTCTGCTGTTGGAGTCCGTTTTTCCACCCCTTCTAGGCCTTATCCCAAAGGACAGAAGGGTGGGAAGATGTGGTTCCGTAAATCCCAAGGAGTCACGCCGATTCACGTGGTCAGTTTGGCCCTAGAGGCAGAGGGGGTAACAACAACAGACGCCGCTCTAGAGGCAGAGGGGGTCCGAAGAACCAGGGAAACAGGGAGCCTCTCTCTGATAAGCCCTTTCAGCATCCCTGAGGTGTTGCCCGGCTGTCCCTCCTTGGAGGCAGTCGGGTGAAGATTATCACTGTACCCAGAAGCCTGGCATTCCCTCACTCAAGACAGATGGGTACAGTCGATCATATCCAAGGGTTACATAATTCCTTTCGAGGAAAGTCCCTTCTCCTCAAGTTCCCTTCCAGATGTACCACCCGGTCTAAGGGAGATTGCAGAGTTAGAAATCGCAAAACTACTGCAAAAAAGAGCCATTCAGCCAGTTACAATAGACCATTCAGAGCCGGAATCTACTCAAGGTTCTTTTGGTCCCCAAAAGACGGGAGACTGGAGACCAATATTGGATCTCAGCAGACTCAACAAGTCTGTCAGGAAGACAAGATTCGAATGGTCACTCTTCAGTCAATTCTGCCCTTCTTACAGAAGGACAACTGGATGTGCTCAATAGATCTTCAGGATGCGTACTATCACATCAAAATTCACAGACGCTCCAGGAGATTTCTCCGCTTTCGGCTGGGGTCCAGTCACTTCCAGTTCAGAGCCCTGCCCTTTGGTCTCACTACAGCCCCTAGAGTGTTCACCAAATGCATGGCAGTGGTCACGGCTCACCTGAGACGTCAAGGATTCCAGGTGTTTCCGTATCTCGACGACTGGCTCCTGTCAGCCACCACCAGGCATCAGCTTATACAAGCCAGGGATTACACAATAGACCTCTGTTCTCATTTAGGCATCTCAATCAACTTCGAAAAGTCATCCTTATCGCCCTGCCAGTCTATTACCTTCATAGGCGCAAACTTAAACACTGTTCGGATGTCAGCTACCCTTACAGAACAAAGAGTTTCAGACATTCAGACTCATGTCAGGATCATTCTGGCCAGCAAGAAAGTACAGGCCAGAATGGTTCTAAAGGTATTAGGTCTCATGGCTGCGGCCATTACTCTTCTTCCCTGGCTCGATTCTACATGCCTCCTTCAGTGGATGCTGTTCACACAGTGGTCATACCAGCAACTCCCAATGCGTCACCAGATTCTGGTGACACAAACATGCAAAGAACATCTTGCTTGGTGGATCACATCGTCTCAGGTTCACCAAGGCAGGTGCTTTGTACCTCCGTCCCCGATAGCCACTGTCACCACGGATGCCTCCCTGATTGGGTGGGGGGGGTCATTATCAGGGCAGGATGGTTCATGGGACGTGGCAACCGTTCGAGTACCATCTGCACATAAATGTCCTGGAGATGAGAGCAGTGCTTTTAACGTTGCAAGCCCTCAACGACTTTCTTCCCGTAGGGACAATTGCAGTCCACACAGACAACATGTCTGTAGTTTGGTATATCAACAAACAGGGCGGAACCAAGTCCTACCCCTTGTGTCGAGAAGCGCTCAGACTATGGCAATGGGCGATCTCCTCTCATCGGTTTCTGGTAGCAACGCATATCCCTGGGAAAACCAACATTATAGCGGACAGATTGAGCAGAGCTATTCTCATGCCTCACGAGTGGTCTCTCAAGCAATCTATAGCGGAAGAGATTTTTCTGGAATGGGGTCGTCCATGTTGCGATCTTTTGCTACTCCCCAAAACAGCAAATGTCCAGACTTCTTCAGCCTCTTCCCTCTATCAGGCCATCCCCCCAGAGACGCTCTGACCCAGGATTGGCCCCAGGGACTTCTTTATGCCTTCCCTCCATTTCCTCTGATCCCTCAGGTGATCCAGAAAGCTACCATTTTGAGAGCCAAATTGATTCTCATTGCCCCTTACTGGCCTCGACAAGTTTGGTTCCCGTTCCTCCATCATCACCTTTTGGTGCAGCCGTGGCATCTGGACCCAGTGCCAGATCTTCTGATTCACCAATCCGGTCAGCTGCACCGGTCAATCCCTTCTCTCAACCTCACAGCATGGTTGCTCCACTTCCTTCCTTAGCCAGGCTTCCTTTGATCTCTAACCCAGTTAGAGACATCATAGTAGCTTCACTAAAATCCTCTACCAGGAGGATTTACACAAGCAAATGGAACGTTTCTCTTATTGGGCTAAGGCCCAAAATATTGATCCTTTTACTGCCCCTGTTCAGGCAGTTCTGGACTTCTTAGCAGAGATTTTTCATGCAGGCTCCTCTTCTTCCACAGTCAGAGTTCAGTTGGCTGCTATTTCTAATTTTCATGTCGGGATAGCAGATCATAATATTATGTCCCATAGGCTCTGCAGGGCCTTCTTGAAAGGAATTTTCCTACTAAAGCCTCCAATCAGGAATCCTCCTCCTCAGTGGGATCTAAATTTAGTGCTGACATCCTTGATTTTTCCCCCCTTCGAGCCAGCTGTTTCTTGTTCCCTGAAATATCTTTCTTGGAAAATTTTATTCCTAGTGGCTATTACATCTGCCAGGAGGGTGTCTGAACTTCATGCTCTTTCGGTTCGACCCCCCTATTTGATTTTTCACAAAGACAGAGTATCTTTGAGAACTAATCCATCCTTTTTACCTAAGGTCGCTTCAAAGAACAATCTGAATCAATCCATTGATCTCCTGTATTTTTCCTAACTATTCAGATAGAGCTGAACAAAAGCTACATTATCTTGACGTCCACCGTCAGCTTAGATATTATTTGGACAGAACAAAAAAATTTAGAAAATCTGATCAACTTTTTGTTTCCTATGCGGATAATAAAAAAGGCCTTCCTGTTTCTAAAGTGACTTTGTCCAGATGGCTTTCTTCGGTCATCACTGAAATTTATACGATCAGGGGAAAACAGCTGTGCTCAAAACCTAAAGCACATTCAACTAGGAGTTTAGCTACTTCTACAGCTTTTCAAGCTAGACTGCCTTTGGACACTATTTGTGCAGCGGCCACTTGGGCCACTCCTCACACTTTTGTTTCCCATTACAAATTGGACTTGGCCTCCAGGGACAGAGCCAGTTTTGGCTCTACAGTCCTCAAGAGTTTGTTCCATTGAGCCACCCAGGATAGAGGTGCTAGGGGCGGTCCCATCAAGCAAGAATGAAGGCGAGATTGACAACTTAACATTAGAAGTTATGTACCTACCATAACGTTCCATGTTAGTTGTCTTCTCGCCTTCTTTCTTGCGACCCTCCCTCCTTCCCCCTGGCCTGGACAGACCTTATATAAGAAACTATTATGCTAAAGACCATTCAGACCTGGTCCTTTTTACATCTGTAAGTTTCTTCTTCCTTTGGGAAGTATTGTATGCTTGGTGCTATTGCCCTTTGTTAACAAACGAGATCTGGGTACTTACCGCCTTGCATCATGGGATATGGGGCTGCCTCGAGCTGGTAGAAGAAACTCTCGAGCTTAGCAAGTGCCAAGTCGGAGCCGAGGGATCGGCTCCGAACCCATCAAGCAAGAAAGAAGGCGAGAGAAGACAACTAACATGGAACGTTATGGTAGGTACATAACTTCTTATTATCAACTGTGGGATGGGTAACGCCAATCTATAATTAAATGGGAATCCCTACTTTGAGCACAAAAGGGGAAAGTGGCTAGGTTTAAAATGGCTAGCAATGGCACATAGCCTAGAACTTCACTATGAACCTATGAAATTGTGTAGCCTATTTGTAATATATGACACAGTGCAGTCACATTAATTTGGGAGACTGACATATTACAGATAACATATGAGATATCTTTCAAAATATAGTACTTGACTTGGGATGCATAAAATAGGTCATGAGAACATAGTTAGTGAGCTCAGCAGCTACAGGAAGGTCACTTCTGATTACTTATACCAGCACAACAAACATCCGTAATAACTTGCATGAGGGAACACTGTTTTTAAGAAGACTTGCTTGGCAGTAGGCTTTGATATCACAAATTATACAGGCTGAACAGGAAAGATGATATTGGGTTGGCATGTAAATGGACCTGTGGTAACCTGTGAATGTCAGAAGCTCTTGTATATGTTCAGAAGATACTTTAAGAATAAACAGATGTCACTAAAATGACAAAGGACAAAAAATAAAACCCGATGATGTTTTCATCTGTTTGCCCACAGGAACACCATTGCAACATTAAAATAATATAACCAGCTGCCACTAGAAGGCAGGGTCTCTTTTCTGGTAAACACATTGACTTTCAAACTGATGAATGAACAGTACTACCCCCTCAAAAAATGTCTTTCAGTTCAAACATCTCCTTTCCTCAGAAGTACTGACGACAATCTTGTGATCAAACCACAGTAAAGCATTGCCCCATTGAAAAATATTTTACAAAACAGTGCCAGATCATTGGTGCACTTTACACCCAGGACATTAGAACAATTACATCACTCAAGGAATGTAGAGAATTACTGAAAAATTGTATTTAAAAACAAACTCCATGCCAGTACACTGGCTGTTATGTCACGCTGGAGCCTCCAAATACTAGACTAGAAAATAATGCTTTTTTTTATTTTTACTAATCAAATATACAACCTTATGAAAGCACATGCAACCACTACTTATCAATTCTCTTCACCTACATCTTGCTTACCTTTCTCTCAATCTTTATTTCACATCTCAAACTAACTCACCTAATCATGATCTTTAAAATAATCAAAATAACAACTCGCCGTCGCCTTACAGCAATGTCTGTCATGCCTTCTTCTAACGCCTTACTAATCTTCCTTTCATATAGACAGGGCTCTTTGCTTCCATATTTCTTAGAATGTTGTATTCAACATTATTTGTCAGTCTTTGCTATGCAGCCAGCATTAATTGCTATGCCGTTAATTCATCTGTATTGTACCTATATGCAAAGAACTTTTTGATCTCCATCTATTCTGATCTTGCACTATTCATCACATAATGGGTTTTCTCCTCCTGCTACTTGAACATCCAGCCAGTATACAAATGTTTTCAATCACTGTGTGATGCGTGGAACATCTGACTTGGCTAGCACAACATGGGCCATAAAAGTGACGTTTGCACGCACCAGCCCTCAGAACTTCTCACCCACCAACCGAATGTCAGGTGTTCCTGCCATCCCAGCCGTCGGATTACGAGAAATCAGATAAGTGCCCCATTGGGAAACCATCAGTCATTTTATTTTATTTTATTAATGTCTGTTCATGTCATCCAGAAAAGGCAAGTGTATGTGTGGTTGTTATATACCCCACAAGGATGCCCACGATCAGTGTCTCTTCTGTTTAGGTCGGTCGGTCATGACTACAAGGCCTACTCCATTTGTCAGGCTTTTGTGCCCAAAACCATCTGCAGCCATCTGCGTGTGCTCAGTCTCTACGTAGAAAATCAACAACTAAAGCAAATAGCCTTGGGTGTGGAGGGTTGTGCTGATGCACCTGCTGCACCGCCAAAAAAGAAGGCCAAAACTACCTGGCCTGCCTCTTCTGCTGTGCCTCCTGTGTCCAACCTTCAGCCTGTGGCTGACGTTGGCCTGGTAGAGGATCTAGGTCTGCTGCTTCAGATTTAGCAGGTACCTCCATGGAAGCCACACAATCCCGCATGGAGGGCACATCCGTTGAGGCTTTACAGACGTCCGTCTCTGACGCCGGGGGGGCAGCAATTTCGGTAGGTCCTTCAGATCCCTCCAATTCCTTACAGTCACCTGATTTCAGGCCTTCCTCCCTTCAAATACCCACAAGGCCTCTCAAGAGAAAGGAAAAGAGGAAATACATCTCTTCTTCTCCTGAAAGCATGCCGGATTGGCAGGCCTTCAGTCAAAGTATGTTTAATGCCTTCATGGCCTTACGGCCTTCCACTACAGGGACTTTTATGAGCCCAAGGCCTCAAACATCTGACCCATGTATGAGGGAAGAAGAGGATTTTTCTGATGCTTCATCAGAGGAATCACTCTCCGATACCTCTCAGCTTCCTTTTTCCTTGGGGTATGTCTCCCCAGATGAAGAATCTGTTGACCCTGACTCCCCAGCTGAGGATTTGACCTTTGGGGAAACCAGTGCCAAGATGAAAGAACATTTTAAGTGGGAATCCTCTGAAATGACTGAGGTTCAAAAAGAGTATTATGACCTCATTGAGATGGATTCCCCAACCCCTACTGCTGTGCCTTCTATTCTGCCTGCCTTCCTGGATGCCTTCTTCTTAGCATCCTTGAACCCTGATTCACAATCCCCTGCTCCACACAGGTCTGATAGATTTTATAAAGTCCCTGAAACTGCTAAGCATCTTGTAATGTGTACTCCAGCAAACCCTGCCACAATTTCCATATCCACAGATAAGGCATATAAACTACTGCCCACCACCACCATTCTCCCTGCTGACAAAGACCGCAAATCCATGGAGCATCTGGGTAAGAAAATGTACACTTCTGCTACTCTGGCCTTCAGGGCTATAAACTACCAGACACACATGGCTAAATATGCCTTATCACTCCTGGAGAAAGCCTCCAAGGAATTGTTTGATACACCAGACTTTGCTGCCAAAGCTTCACTGTCTACCCTTCTGGCTCTCACCTCCCAAGTCACCAAGCACTCCATAAAGTACAGTTATGATGCTGCCGAAGCCTCAGCCAGGTCAGCAGCATCAGCATCTACCTTGAGAAGATACTCATGGCTACTTCTTCAACCCATTCCAGATGACTTTAGGGAAAAGCTGATTGATGCCCCTCTGGATAACACATCTTTGTTCAGTACTGAAATGGCTGATTTATTTAAGTCACTTCAGCAAAATGGGAAAGAGATGCAGAATTTCAAATACCTGCTAGTCTTTCCCATCCCAAAATTCCATAGGAACTACCCTGCTAAAACTCAGTTTATTAGAAAGCACTCTCACCCTGCTGCTCCCACTAGGTCTAGAAAAACAACCAGAAAGCAACCCCATCCTGCTAGCCAGAGGCCGCCCTTTCAGGATAGGGCAGGTAGTATTTGACTGCCTGCCATCTTTGAACCCCCACCCCCTCCTTCTCTCCCTCTGTCTGTTCGCCTCTCTCACTGTCTCCTTGTGTGGATATCCATCACATCCGACAAATGGGTTCTTTCAGTCATTCAAAACAGGTACTTTATGACCTGGCTTATGCCCCCAAAGCGAAAGGGTATACCACGACCTCCAAAACAACAGCTACACTTATTGCAGCCAGTACTACAAACCCTGCTGGACAAAGGCACCATTGAAACAGTGCCACTGACTGCAAAAGGGAGAGACTTCTACTCCAGGATTTTCCTAGTCCTAAGAAAAGATGGTCCTTGGAGACCAATCCTGGATCTCTCTCTTCTCATCCTCTTCCTTCATGTTCCCACTTTCAGGATGTTGACCTTATCAACTCTTTTTCCAGTGCTACTTCTCCAAGAATTCATGGCCACCTTAGGTATAAAGGATGCCTATCTTCACATCCCCATCAAGCCCAGTTTCAGGAAATGCCTGAGGTTTTCCACCAAATGTCTGGCTCCAGTTATTGCCTTTTGCAGAACAAAAGGAATCCAGATATTTCCCTATCTGGATGACCTGCTTGTACAAGCCGACTGCAAGGAGACCCTCCAAAAACACATACTTCTTGCCACTTCCCTCCTGCAGTCCCTGGGATTTCAGATCAACTTCCCAAAATCTCACCTGGAACCTTTTCAAGACATTGCGTCCCTGGAGTGCAGGATTCGCACAGACATCTTGAGAGCCTAACTTCCACAACAAAAGGTGGAAAGCTTAACAGAACACCTACTTCTGGTCCTTCAGACAACATAATTGACAGCAAGGCAGTACCTCAGGCTTCTGGGCTACATGGCAGCCACTATCCCCATGTTTCCATTAGCAAGACTCCATATGAGAAAGTTGCAATGGTACCTAAGGTCAGTCTGGACCCAGCACTCACACCCCCTGGAGTACAGGGTTCCCCTCCTGCCTTGCCTCTATCTAGAAATCCACTGGTGGTTGAAGCAAGTGAACCTAAACCCAGGTCTTCCCCTCCAACCACCCCAACCCAAACAGATCATGAACACGGATTCCTCAGACTTGGGCTGGGGAGCAACTGTGGGCCATCTGAAAGTGCAGGGACTGTGGCCAAAACCACACAAAAAAGAACACATCAGTGTCTGGGAAATGAGGACAATTCCCCTGGCCCTTTGGGCATTCCAGATTTATCTACAACAGGGACCTCTAAAGATCTTTACAGACATTACCATAGTGCTGTGGTATCTCAACAAACAGGGGGGATCAAATCTTACTTACTTTGCAGACTAGCTCTCCTAGTGTGGAAACTGGCCACCTCCTAGGGAGTTAGCTTGCAGGTGGTCTTCATTCCTTCACTGCAGAATGCTCAGGCAGACTCTCTCAGCAGATCCATCACAAACAGCCATGAATGGATACTGCACAGGGATGTTTTCCTGGACCTGGTCCACTGGTGAGGTACACCTCAAATAGACCTGTTTGCCTCCTCCATCAACAGGCAACTTCCTTACTTTTCCACCAGGCTTCCACACCCTCAGGCAATGGCAACAGACACCTTCTCAATCTCTTGAAAGGGGATGTTTCTCTATGCATTCCCCCTCTTCCCACTTGTACAGAAGGTCCCGCTGAAAATTCAGTAGGACAGACCAAAAATGTTGGTGACTCCCTGTTGGCCAAGACAGCATTGGTTCCCCCTACTACTACTACAACTATTCAAGGGCAATCACCACAAGTTATCCCTCAGAGTAGACCTTCTGACACAGCACAAGGGATCCCAAATCCACCCACAGTGGCAGTTGCTGTAGCTCAGCCTGTGGCCGATAGTATTCTGATTCCCTTCAGACACCTTTACAATGAGGATGTGCTCACTGTCCTGCAGGTCAGAAAACCAAATATTAGAAAATCTTGCCTTTCTAAGTGGAAGAGATTTTCTGTATGGTGTCTCAAAAGACAGTTGGACCCGCTTGCTAGCGAGACCCCGCCAGTTCTGTCTTACCTGTGTGAACTATTGCAGACAAGATTGGCCTACTCTTCCATTAAAGCCCACTTGTCTGCCATTTCAGCATGCCTTCCCCTGGATCCCCCCTGGTGTCCAGACTACCAGCTAAGGTATTCTTCAAAGGGGTCCTTCACCTGAGAGCCCCCCCAGGAAGCCATCTCCACCCCCATGGGATCTCGACTATGTTTTGGAAAAGCTTACGCTTCCTCCTTTTGAGCCAGCAGACAAAGCTTCCCTAAAACACTCTCCATGGAAAACTGTACTACTTGTGGCCTTGACCACAGCCAGAAGAGTCTCAGAGCTACAAGTCCTCATGGCTAGTCCACCTTTCCTGGTATTCCGCACTGACAGGGTTACTCTTAGAATCAACCCTTCATTCATGACCAGAGTAATGAATGATCTTTCCCTAAATCAAGCCATCCACTTTCCTACCTTCTCTAACTCACAGAGGACAGTGAGAGAGTACTCGATTCCCTGGATGTACACAGACAACTCAGGTTTTACCTGCGCAAAACCAAATCCATCAGACAAGCTGACCAGTTCTTTGTCTCCTTCCATCCCAGGGCCCTAGGGGAAGGCAGTAACCAAACAAACTGTTTCAACCTGGATTTCCAAAGCTATCACCTTCTACTACCAATTCCATGGGAAATCCCTGCAGGGTACTGTTAAAGCACAATCCACTAGGGCGATGGCCTCCTCGGGAGCCTTCTTCAGAGGTCTGGACACCTCTACCATTCTTGAAGCAGCCACTTGGTCATCATTGCACACCTTCACTAAACACGACAAGTTAGACCATATCTCCAGAGCCGGGGTGGGCTTTGCCAGGGCTATCCTTCATGGATTCCTGGAGACTGCTTCTAGACCAACACCCCCCTCATCACAGTGAGCTTTGTCACTCACCCATATGTGATGAATACTGCAACATGGGAATAGGAGGGCATAGAAAAGTTGTGTAAAATCTTGCCATAACCATAGATGTCCTTCTCTTCCATGGTGCAGTATTCCTTCCCACCACCTACCCCTCCTATTATGTAGCATTTCCCATTCTGGATGGCACAGGGCTGGCATTACCCTTGCGAGGACTGGTTCCGACTGGGGCTTACAGTGCTGAGGGCTGGTGTGTGCAGATGTCACTGTTATGGCTCACATTGTGCTAGCACGTCAGACGTCCCATGCACCATACAGTGACTGAAAACTTTTGTATATTAGATGGATGTTCGAGCAGCAAGAGGAGAAAACCCATATGTGAGGAATACTGCAACATGGAAGAGAAGGACATCTATGGTTATGGTAAGATTTTACAGAACTTTTCTTTGTTAGTGTAACTGTCAGCATTTTTCTTAATAACCATTGTATACAACCAAAGTGTTCAGTAGTCACAGTAATGTCAACACTAATGTAACATATAGTCTAATAAGCCTTATGGCTTATAGGTTTAGTCTTTTGTGCATTACTTAGTGTATTGTAGAGTAGGTTATTGTCCCATCACTGCCACAAAAACATTACAAATCTTTTCTGTCTGCTGGAAAATGTTCAATAGGCGGGCAGCTGGATAAGGTTAGGGGAGGTGTATGCTGTTTCACAGTGTACAAAGAACCTGTTCCATGAGACAGAGAGGAGGGAGGTTATTAAACCAGATTAGAAGACACCAATAGTCTTATCTACAAATTGTTTCATTTCTGTGAGTTTTATTCAGTCTTCTCTCAGGAGAACTAAACCTGTTCTCCACAGATGTTCTTCGTGTTTCACTGTTGCAGATTACCCAAATGTAATGACTGCAACAGTGAATACACTCGAACATCTACATTTATGGTAAGTGTACACAACTTTACTTTACTGCAACACTGACGTTAGAAGTGCCAGGTGTGTCACTGATTTTGATTTCAGTAATCGTAAAGAATAGGAGTATTCAGCTCAAAGCGAGTCAGGAGGATGGTGTGATTTGGAATTTCACAGGACATTGGTATGTCTAGGCATTAATGAATGAGTGCTGTGGGACATGGTTTCTGGGGCTAGAGCCCCCAAGCTGATCATTATATGCAGTCCAGTACAGGATATGATGCATGTGATGATTTTGCTTTCAGTTTTTTTTTTTTCCAGAATGTTGTGGATAGTGCTCTTTTAAGTAACACAGTGGTCTTTCTGATTTTCTATATTTTTTTAAACAGAAACTGACTGGAACTGTAGTATAAAGGCATACATTATCATATGCATAGTCCAGCACTTGCGATATGCACTCCTTACTTTTGGAGAAATATAAACTAGAGCCTCTCAACCTTTCTATAGAGTAATTAATGCACACTTTGAAACCATTAATCTGAAGTAGGGACTTCATTTGTCTGCAACCTTTGGGTCTTGGATCCGACTTCGGATCCGAGCCGGTAACTTATTTTACAGCATATGGATCCGAACTCCTAGCTCCTCCCCTTACCCATAATCCCCTGCCAACTCTGATTGACCTCAGATCTAGTTTGCCGCTCTTAGAAGAGACAGCTGGATTTCAGAGCTCCTGGCGACTTTCAGATAAGTTTTGAGAAAAAACTTGTTAATACAGAAAATCTTTGATTTCTTAAATAGTGTGTGTGTGTTTAGGATTCCCTTTTGTTAATTTTATTCATTTTCAGTGTATTTCCTCCCCTCGCTGGTTCGTAGAGTGTGTGTGTTGCTAGTGTTTTTGGGGCCTGGTGTGTTTGTGTAGTTATTTTTTTTTTGAAAAATGTCGGAGGCCCCAAAACCCATTTTTTCTAAGTGCACCGAGTGTGGCCATAAGCTTTCACCGGCGGATGCGGTGCCTTGGGGTTGAACACCTGTCCTCAGGGTGTTTCATTTGCGCAGCGTTCAACCCCAGGGCACTGAAAGAGCGGAGGTCGAAGTTGGTTTTGGCGGGACTTTTGTCCCTGGATCCAGCTGCGGCCTCCGGTACTCCCGTGGCTCCTCCTCAGGCCTTGGTGGTAGCCACTCCTGCCCCCCTTCCCCCGGCCAGGACTCAAACACCCACTAAGATTCCAGACGAAAGGGAGGCCAGGAGGGAGAAGCACCAACAAGCGGTGGGCCGAAGCCTCCGCTTCGCCCCCCCCCCCCAGCTAAGCGGGCTTCTCCCTCCACGGCTTCCAGGTCCTCTCCTCCTCGGATCCGATCCCCTTGCTTTTCCCAGGGACCCAAGGAGGAGGAGACCCGATCTCCATCGAGGTCATCGAGGCGGCATTCCCGGCCCACCTCGCTGGCCTCGTCGAGATCTACTTATAGTCTTTCTGATGCAGACTTGGACCGGATGATGAGAAGGTTCATCCAGGCCCCACTGCAAATGGGAGTGCTCTTGCCTCCCCCCCCTTCGGGGGGAGCTTGACACCTTTTTTTGCCCCGATAGCTGCTTCTCCGACCCGCTTCTCGGGTTCGGTGCGCTCGGAGCCGGGCAGTGTTGGAGCCGGGGGTGGGTCGGCGCCGACAGTACTGGGTACTTCGGATCCGATCCTGCCCTCGAGTCTGTCAGGTCCTTCGTTGGATCCGACCTCTCGGAGCCGTGGGCCGAGCTTCGGAACCGAGGGATTCAGTGTGCCTCCGTCTCCGTCCAGGTCGGAGCACACAGGTCCTTCGGATCCGGTGGCCTCGGCGCCGGTTCAGATCCCTTCATCGGATCCGAGTGGGAGCCGGCTTTTGGATTCCAGGGAGAGAGGATCCCCCTCGGCCTTCGATGTAGTGGAGAGGGCTCTGTTGAGAGCATCCGGACCCCCGGTCCTTGCATCGGCTCCACCCTACACTCCCTCTCTGCTGGGCCAGGCTTCCATCACCCGGCCACAGGGACAGCCTGCTTCGATGTCCCAGGTTGTTCCACTGGAACAGGATATTGCTGGTGAGACCTCCTCGGGCAGCTCCCGAGGAAGTGCCTCGCAAGCATAAGTGTAAGAGGAGACACGTGGACTCCCCCGAGTCCTTAACAGAGGACACAGACTTTGATGAAGGGGAAGGCTCCCCAAGGTCACCCCCCCCGAGGATGTCTCTTTTGGAGACATGATGGAAATGCTCTGGATCAGAGGGGGGTGGTCTGCCCCCAAGGCTTCCTCCGACGAGTCCGTGTTCCTGGAGGCATTCGAAGCAGGCCCGTCTACCTCTTGGGTGTCCCCTCCGGCCGACCCTCTGGTGGACCTTATCACCACCAGGGCATGGAAGGAGCTGGACACTGTGGGGCCAGTCCCCAAACACCTGGATAGAATTTTGAGTCCCCCTGCAGTCCGGTCCCATTGGAGCAAGGGTCCCCCTGTAGATGCCATGTTGATGGCGGCAGCCCGAAGAGGGAATTGGCTCAGGAGAGCCCCTCGGTCCATCCGCTGAGCAAGGAGTCCCGCTCGATGGATCGCCTCGGGAAGCGGGTATTTAGTTCAACGACCTTCTCAGTAAGGTCCCTGAACTACATGGCACATGTCATCAGGATGCAGCGAGATCTTATCAAAAAATACGCTGCTTCCCCCCCAGAGTCCATGTTGGCGGAGGACAAGCAGTTGTACTCCACTCGTGTGGCCACTCTAAGATCTGTTTCAAATACCTCTATGCGGCTTTTGTCCCACGCCACAGAGGGAGCCGCTAGAGCCAGCAGAGTGGGTCTAGTCATGAGACATCAGGCCTGGCTCTAACATTGTGACTTCGCGGAGCCCTTCAAGGCGTCCTTTGCAAATGCCCCCTTTGATGGGTCTGCCTTGTTTGGCAAGACCATTCACAAGACACTTGTCCAGAGCGAAAAGGAAGGGAAGACGTTGTCTGCTGTCGGAGTCCGCTTCTCTGCTCCCCAGAGGTCCTTCTCCAAGAACCAAAGGGGACAGAAGAAGATGTGGTTCCGGAAATCGCAACATTCCCATCCTGCTCCGGACAACCAGTCCTTCCGTGGCAGACGAGGACAGGGAGGACGCCGGCCTAGAGGCAGAGGGGCCCTGAGAAACCTTCTCTGATCGGCCCACGCAGCAGCCCTGAGGGGTTGCCCGACTGCTCCACTCTGGAGGCAGTCGGGGGGCGCTTCTCGAAGCACCTGGCGACTTGGGAGTCCATTACGTCAGATCACTGGGTGCTTCGTATCATATCCAGAGGTTACAAAATTCCACTGCACCATGTTCCCAGACTCAAAAACCTCCCCGATGTACCACTCGATCAGAGGGAGGCGGCAGCTGCAGAAATTCAGCAGCTGCTAGAAAAAAAGAGCCATCCAGCCCGTCCCCCCAGATCAACTCGGATTAGGGTTTTACTCCAGGTTCTTTCTGGTGCCAAAAAAGATGGGGGACTTGAGATCAATTCTCGACCTTTCACTCTTGAACCTGTCAGTAACCAAAGAAAAATTCCGGATGGTCACCCTTCAATCCATTCTCCCCTCTTGCGAGAGAGTGACTGGATGTGCTCAATAGACCTCAAGGATGCATACTACCACATTTTAATGGACAGACAATCCAGGAGGTTTCTCCGCTTCTGGCTGGGAGCCACTATCAGTTCCGGGTCCTTCCCTTTGGTCTCACCACAGCCCCCAGGGTGTTTACCAAAGTGTTAGCAGTGATAACGTCTCACCTGAGACTCCAGGGAATGCAGGTCGTCCCATACCTGGACAACTGACTCCTGTCCGCCCCAACAAGGCATCTACTCTGCTCAGCCAGAAATCACCTTCTCTGCCTAGCTCCCCATCTAGGCATTATGATCAACCTGGACAAATCCTCCCTTGCTCCAACACAAGTGATAGATTTCATAGGGGCCAAAATAGATACGAGAAGTCTGCGAGCGTTCCTCACTTCGGAGCGACTTCAAAACCTGAGACTTCATGTGTGGGCCATCCTCCAATTAAAAGCCCCACCGACAGAATTGGTCCTGAGGGCTCTAGGCTCCATGGCAGCAGCAATAACTCTTCTTTCATGCACTCGTCTGAATATGAGGGTGCTACAGTGGACCCTTCTAGTTCAGTGGTTTTTTCAGTTTCTCCCCCTCAGCCATCCTATCTCACTCAGCAGGGCTTGCAGGAGGGCCCTCTTATGGTGGCTCCAGTCCCCGGACCTTCATATGGGACGACCCTTCTGCACGCCGCCTCCCCTCGCCACGGTGACCATGGATGCCTCTCGCCTCGGGTGGGGGGGGGCATTGCTCAGGCAGAACTGTCCAAGGCACGTGGAACGACACAGAGACCTCCTTGCATATCAACGTTCTGGAGATGAGGGTGGTGCTGTTGCATTGCAAGCACTTCAGAACCTTCTCCCCGTAGGAACTATTGCGATACAGATGGACAACATGTCAGTTGTCTGGTACATCAACAAACAGGGGGGAACCAAGTCCTACCCTCTCTGTCAAGAGGCCATGAGGGTGTGGGAATGGGCGATCTCCACCAACCACTTCCTTATCACAACGCACATTCCATGACAGTCCAACATTCTGGCGGACAAGCTCAGCCGCACTATTCTTTCCCCTTACGAGTGGTCTCTCAATTCCCAGGTAGCGAAGCGGATTTTTGCCGTATGGGGGCAACACTGCTGCGATCTTTTTGCCACTCCCTCAAACACGAAATGCTCCAGCTTCTTCGCTCTGATTTCCCCCCCCCTCGGGGAAGCCCCGAGAGATGCTCTAGTGCATGCTTGGCCTCCCGGTCTACTTTATGCCTATCCTTCTCTACCCCTGATGCTGAAACTAATACAGAAAGTCTCTCGGTTGGGGAGCAGAATGATCCTCATTGCCCCATTCTGGCCTCGTCAAACTTGGTTCCCTTACCTGTGGTCTCATCTGGTGAATCCTCCCTGGATTCTGGATCCCATTCTGGATCTAATATCCCATCCCTCAGGCCTACCGACCCCGAATCTGGACAACCTGAAGCTGACAGCTTGGCTGCTCCAGTTCCACTCTTAGTCAGGACTCCCGGCATCTCCTCACCAGTTAAAGCCATCTTGGTGGCAGCACATAAACCTTCCACTAGAAAAGTCTATCGCAGTAAATGGAAGTGTTTTTCCATCTGGGCGGAACACCATAACATAGATCCCTTCACGGATTTGTTGCCATCCGTGTTGGATTTCCTCACCGGACTTTTTCAACGGGGAGCTAGCTGTTCTACGGTCAAGGTTCAACTAGCAGCCATCTCTCATTACCATGTGGGACACGAGTTAGGTCCCTTGATGACTGCAAAATTATGTAAAACCTTCCTCAAGGGTACCATCCTGCTCAGGCCTCCTGTCAAGGAAGCTGTACCCCCTTGGGATCTATCATTAGTCCAAGCAAAATAAACTTCACAAAATACCGCTCTGGTAAACGAAAGTGCAGTCCACAAAGCTGAAAACCAAGTGCTGAAAATATTTTATTTTAAGAACACCACTGGTAACGATAAAAACAAACGTGTAGTACATCCAATGCATCAAGCGCTTTCACCCGGGCACTCCGAGGCTTTCTCAAGACAACTAATTCACTTTTTAGTGGAACCTTTTATACTAAACCTTGCCAATTCCACTGATTAATTAATCTTTCAATTATTCAATTTAAAACCATGCTTCACTGTTTGCTTGCAAGTTCTTCTCATAAAAAAATACTAAGTAGTTTTGTAAAAAAGAAGAGAAAGCAAAACAGTTTTACTGCCATCTAAATATATTTCGCTAACTATAAATACTAAGGTATTTCAAGCATGTATCCATAAATATAAAATACCTTGAATACTTTATAACATTTTGTCATTTTTATATAGCAACAAACCAGCAGATATTAAGAATTCTTTAAAACATTTATCATTAGTCCTCCAAGCCTTGACTGCCCCTCCCTTTGAACCAGCTGCCTCGGCCGAACTTAAATATCTTTCCTGGAAAATGGCGTTCCTTGTCGCCATCACTTCAGCGAAGAGAGTTTCTGAACTTCAGGCCCTTTGTGCGAAACCTCCCTACTTGATCTTTCATCAGGATAGAATGTACCTCAGGACCAATCCCTCCTTTCTTCCTAAGGTGGCCTCAAAAACCAATATCAATCTGCCCATTAACCTGCTAGTTTTCTTCCCTAAGTACCAGAATAAAGGAGAATACAAGCTGCATTCCTTAGACGTGCACAGACAACTTCGCTTCTACATTCATAGGACTGCTGGTCACAGACAATCAGATCAGTTGTTCATTTCCTTTGCCATATTCAATCTGGGTAAAGCTATTTCTAAGGTCACCTTATCACGATGGATTTCACAGTGTATTCTTCTGGCCTATGAAACTTCGGGGAGGCCCGCACCTCAGGGAGTACGGGCACATTCTACTCGCTCCATATCTACTTCTGCTGCCTTTAGATCTAGAGTATCTTTGGATGATATTTGCTCTGCAGCCACTTAGGCCTCATCTCATACCTTTATCAGCCATTATAAGCTGGATGTTATTTCCAGAGGGAGAGCATCCTTTGGCTCTGCAGTGCTCCAGAACATCCTTCCATGATGGCCGCCCAAGATTCAGGTAGCTGGGGACTCTGTCCCAAAGGTTGCTGACAAATGAAGTCCCTACTTCAGATTAAGAAGTTATGTACTCACCATAACGTTCCATCTGAGTAGGTGACTTCATATGTCTGCAACCATCCCCCCCTCCTTCCCCCTGGCCTTCAGAAGTCAATTCTTGTATGTCCTTTCTTGGTCCCTTTTGGGACACTTTGATCTAAAATTTGGTATAAGGGCAAACTTGATCTGAGATCAATCAGGATTGGCAGGGGATTATGGGTAAGGGGAGGAGCTAGGAGCTCGGATCCATATGCTGTAAAATAAGTTGCCGGCTCGGATCCAAGACCCAAAGGTTGCAGACAAATAAAGTCACCTACTCAGATGGAACGTTATGGTGAGTACATAGCTTCTTATTTAAAAATATTGCAGCTTTTTTAAGTGTTTTAATTGTAAATTAGGAAATGATCATTGGTTGTTTTAGTTTGACAGTTGCAGTATTCACTCACGTGGCATCTACATTGTGGGACTGCTATCCATAGCCCTTCCTTATTAGCTAGATTATCCTTTTTGATAAACCACAGGAAGAACTGAAACTGAACTGAAAGTCCCAAATAAACACACTACAACTGTGGAATTCACCGTTCTGTCATTGCACAGTTGCCATGATTTTTATAAATAAAAAAATAAATAAACTAATATATATATATATATATATATATGTATATATATATATATATATATATATATATATATATATATATCTATATATAAAACAGTAGAACCCATATTGAAAAAAATAAACATTTTAGGTTTTTGTTTCATGAAGTTATATAACATTAGTAATCTCAGTAAAATGCAATAATATCAAAGGAAATATCTGGAGGTCACTTTTTGTTAAAGTGAACCTCTGAATCAACATTGTGGTCCTACAGATTAAGTATTATCCAGCAGAGAATGTATTTGCTTTATAGCAAAAAAACAGCTTTCATCATTAATTCTCACATTCTGGATTTCTTCACCTGGCAAATGGATACCATAGAAATAATTAGGGGTATACAATCATATCACCTTTGCTGCAGTGGATGGCTGAAAAAATGCTCTCTGCTAAGAAAAGTGTTCCATTTCCAATTGTTAAGCACACAGCAAACTGTGAGATATCACAACCTGGGTAGTAGGGTAGCTTGGATGCTTCAGATGAATTTCCCCCAGCATTGTTTGATGGAATGGTGTGCAATCTGACCTACATGTTTAAGAGAGAGACCAGGACCACACACTTAAACTTTTACCTGGCCTTCTTGTGACTTTATATATCAGCTTGTTTCATGATCGTCAACCTCAACTGACTGCGGTAGTAAACTTGTCATTTGAGTGGTCTTTTCCTTCTGGGAAGCTGCCACCAATTCCAGTACTTTCTGTCTTCTTTTGAACAATAAACCAAAGAATCTTTGGCTAGGTTCACTCGGTCCCAATGAAGGCGGCTAACACTGAATCAAGCACAAACTACACTCAAAATAAAATACATTCAAAATAAAATCGAGAAGAAAATGTATTCCAAAAGATTTAGCGCTTTCATTTCTGATCAGGGAACTTCATCAGAATCATTTACATCATATTCTGTTCGTATTTATAAAGCCCCCACCCATACATCATTGGTTAATTCATTATTACATACAAATATATGAAGTTTCAACATCAAATTGCACCACTAATTCATACAAAGCAACAGCAGCCAGAATCAATTACATGAAAAAACTTAAATCATTTAAAATAGTTTTCAGTACTTTAGGTATAAAGATAAAAACAGAAGAACAAAGAACCAAAGCAACAAAAGACAGTATAAGTTCACATACTCCCATGTATATATGTATGTGTGTGTGTGTGTGTGTGTGTGTGTGTATATATATATATATATATATATATATATATATATATATATATATATATAGCTGTAATGTATGTATGTGTATGTGAATACCTGACTATGACAAATTTTCTTATTATAACCATCTGCTTTAATAGTTGTTTGCACTCATTTTAAGGGCTGGGGTCACAGAAACATGATCATTCAGCCCTGGATGTACACATGCATCCAGTTTTAGCTGCCATATTAATTCCCTGAATTCTAACCTGTTTTGCCAGTCACCCCCCCTTGTATTTTAACCTTTTCCAATATCCAAAATTTAAAATCTGTATTCACACATTTCATGGCATGCCTAAAAAGTGAGATGGTTTCCTTTTTTCTGCTGATCTCGTATATGTGTTTATAAATCCTCTGCTTTAGTCTCCTCTTCATTTTGCCCATATAGAATGCCTAACATAGTGTACAGTATGCAATATAAATAACCCTTTTGGTTTGACAGTTGCAGTATTCACTCACTTGGCATCTACATTGTGGGACTGGTATCCATAGCTCTTCCTTATTAGCTATAAAGATACATTGCGGGCACTTCCCAAAACTAAAGTTGACCACCTTACCTCTCTCTTTCACTGTAATTCCTCTTTCCAAGAAATCTTTCACATTGGCATTCTTCTTAAAACTGAATTTTAAGGGGTTATTAAACACTTCAAGCCTGTTGGGCATCCCATTGAATAAGGCCCAATATTTTCTCATAATCTGACAAATTCTTCCTGTATCCTCATTAAAGGTGGTAACCATATAGGTTGTATTGTTAAGTGTTATTATTCTCTTTCCCATCCCCAGGACAATATTTTGTGTATCCTCATTAGTGTTGTTCAACAATGGGATATATTTGGTCCCTCAACCTGTTAATATTTCATCTCTGTAAACATCTGAGACCTCCATGGGGTATCCCCTATCCAGGAAAAGTGCCCCAGTATACTTGAGTTCCTTCTCCAGATCTTCCCTTAATGAGGTTATATGGGCAGCCCATACCATCTGTCCTTTCAAAATATCTATTTTTTGTTTAAGGGGTTGATCACTTTCATAGTGTAAGTATGAGTTGGAAAAACAGGATTTCCTGTACACTTATGATGTATATCTCTTGTTCATATAATCCTTCCTAATTTTCACATTTAAAAAATGGACCTCATTATCCCAGATGTCATATGTAAATTCCAAAAATTCTGTAGAGCCATGGTCAGTGAATTCACTAATTAGTTCATGGGGTCCTTGCCATACCACAGATGTATCATCCAGGAACCTTAGATATAATTTTATGTGTTCCATGAACATACTGAAAGAAGCATCTTTTTGAACATCAAAACAGAGGGAATTACAATATTTTATAAATAAAACTTAGGAAAATGCACAAAATAGAACACAAGACAATTTCAATTGTAAAAAGCTACAGCATGTACCTTTGGGAGAATAACATTTAACACAAATATAACAGCATGGTTAGCTAAACAAGGTCAGGCATACATAAACGTACAAAAAAGAATCAAAGACTGACATAAGCATTTCAATAAACAGCTCTATCTCTATTAAATGCTGTACATTACCTCAAAAATGTAACCGATCTGACAAGAGAAGACATCATGTAAAAATATCACAGTGTGTAGACAATAACACAAAAATAAGAATAAACTCAACAGGGAAAAACAAAAGAGTATGATTTCTACCAATACTCTGTTTGTATAAACAACACAGTACTATACTTACTATTTTAAGTAACGGGCCAGTACTTTATACAGATCAAATGATAAAAATACCATCCACGTGTACTATGATAAGACAGCAATACCAAAAAACAATATTGTACTTCAATATTACATTTCCAAGTTTTAAAAGATATCAAATGCAGATTTAAAAGAGCTTGGTATGAAAACTAGTAAAGCAAGATATCTCACAGATTGTACATTTACAAGCACAAGAGAATCCTACTATTTAGTAAGTCATTACAAGTATCTTTGATAGACAGATTACAATTTAGTACTAATGTATCTAAATTTGTAAAGTGAACAAAATGTGTAAATTGCCTTCAAATTTCAAAGTGTTTGTTAAAGTGGCACCACTGTTTGTATGTGTGGTTTCAAATAACCCAGTGCTAATAGTAAAAGGCAAAAACAGAAGCTGACACTGCCCATAATTGGTGGGGCATATTCACAAGATGATCATCATCTGGGGCCAAATTGCTAAATTAGTTAATACATCCTGTGTTAATAGTTTTAGGGGTCATAATAATAATGATAGCTTGAAATTGTTTTATATGCTGCAGGCTACAAAGAGTTGCAATAACTCAACAAGTTATGATTGTAAATATGAGCAAAGTGGTAAATGCTGTAAATGATCATGCTAATGAAACAAATGCAGTCTTTTCTTTAACTGAAGTTCAGTCCGTTCCTCAAACAAATAAAAAAATGGGGAACTGAAAGAATTTTAGTATACACTGTCTTTTCAAACTGTTGCTAGCATGATTATTAGTTTGAATAAAAAGCTGCAAGAATGATATGAAATATAAAGCATTAATTTAGAAATAATATAAAATGCTGAAAATAAGTAGTAAGTGTGCTGGCATAGCTTAGATTTTGGCATCCATGTAAAGGAGTATGTTATTGAGAAACAAGGTCTGTAAAAATAACTGCAGATGGCAGCTGGAAGGACATCAATGATGTAAAGAGATGTAACATCAAGTTTTAGAAAGTGCTGGAACACCACGTTTCAGATAATGCAAGAGTGAGTTTCCATGGATCATCAAAGTACAAAGAACCAAGGACAAGGGAACAAAGGACAAAGAAAGAACTGTTATACTTCAGACTCTGAGAAAAAAATATCAGACTTTTAGGTATAAATATGAGAAGTGTATAAACAAGCTTTGGGTATTTACCATAGACAGCTGACAGCATCTGTGTCACATGCTTGTAGATCTGAAAAGAAAAATGTGATAGTGAAGTGTATTAACTGAAACAGTTGTCTTTGTGTATTTATTTTACTCAGTACAATACAGTAATAAGATTAGTTGATTACAATAAATAGTTAAATGAACTCTGGTATGCATGCATGTAAATACAAGTAACCGCGAGAAACCAACAGAAGGCAGTATATAATTTTTCACGTACTATTAAAGATGTATGTTTTTCCCAAGATAGCATCACTATGCTAGGAAATATAGGCGCACATGGTGCACCCATTGTTACCCCATCTAATTGATGGTAGTACTCCCCTTGAAAATAGATGTAATTGTTCCTTAACACTAATTCCATGTTTTCCAGCACTAATTGGAATTCATCATTGTTTACGATTCTAAATTCTCCTATCTTTTCTTCAAACCATACTAATCCTAATTCCTGGGGTATGACAGAAAACAAATCTTTCACATCAATAGTCAGAAAATAGCAATTAGGATTAAATTCCATTTTACTTATTTTGGATAAAAAGCCCCAGGAATCTATCAATATGTGTGGATACATCCCATAAAATGGTTTCAATTTCCTGTCCACATAGATTCCTAAAGGTTGTGTCCTAGATCCTGCTGTTGTCACCACCGATTTCAAGGGGGGATCATCCACATCCTTATGGATTTTTGGTATCCCAAAAATCCCAGCAAAAAAGGTTTCTCCACCTTTAAAAAAAAATAAATTATTGTTCATGAATTCTAACTTGAAGGAGTTTGTCCTCAAGAATCAAATATATTATTTCATAAGCAATGTCCACCTCCCATCTTGATACCTGGACATACCTCCCCCCTGTGTTTAAAATATTTAGCATCTTGGCTGTATAGTCCCATTGAGTCAAGATCACTACCTCACCCCCATTATCAGGTTTCATCACTCTTAGTATGTTATTTTTCCTCATATTGTATAATACATATTATTCTTCATCAGTAAGATTTTTCTTGAAATACCTTCTAGAGTGATACACATCCCTGATCTCTTTAGTTACTAAGGTTTCAAAATTTATAAGTTCAGGGTGTATTGTGGGATTGTAAAGACTCCTTTTCCCCATTATATTTCCTATATCTAATTTTACATTGTCCTTAAACATAACCTCCAAGTTAAGTTTTCTAATAAACATTTTCACGTCCAAAATAGAGTTGGCTGCATTCCCTCTTTTTTTGGGGATAAAGGTAAAACTCTTTTTGAACAGATTGAAATTATTATGATTAACATCAGTGTCAGTATAATTGTAAATGTGAAAGTTATTCATAGTACATATCACCCCTTCCCTCTCAATGTCTCCTAAAGTCAAAGGTTTCTGCCCATTGTTAGATATGTTGAGGTTGTCCGCCTCATTTATCTGTTCCTCTGTTCCCATTGCCATTCACTATATCTGTTCTATTCCCCCTGTCTCCCCACATCTTGCGCATATGTGAGTGCCATATGGTTCCTGATTCTCTCGGACCTCCTCGGTGCTCCATATTCTAAAGGGGTACCTCACCTTCTTGTTCATCCCCCTCATCCACTCTTCTCCTCTCATAATGTTTATTTTGTTTTTTAAACATTCCCCTCCCATTTGTTTTCTTGTATCTAGGCCCAAAACTGTAGACCCACCCTTCAATATAGTCTTTATCATCTCTGTTCAACTTAAATATCTTCCGTTTGGGACTTTTTTGCATAGCATTATCCACACCTTTAAATAACAATAAGTATTTCTGTTTATGTTCCATGACAGTGAACAAAAGATCCTGTTGGATCTTATTATTTAATATATCAATTTCATTCTTTAAATTTTTCATAACGTTGTCATTATTCTTTATATTCGTCCTTATAAGGGCTAAACCACAATCATTAAAAATGTTAACATCATTGAACAATTCAGAACCTTCAACCATATTGTTTGGAAATTTTATCATCCCGAGTCCCTTTGGGACATGTTTGCATTTCAAACTCTCAGTCAAAAACCAATTGTCCAATGTTCAATTTTTAAATTTAAGCATTTTGTCCTTTAATAAATTACACATACCTCCATATGAGGCAGGAAATTGTCTGTTCTCATTGCTGACTGTTTCTTTACCACTAAACGTCTCGTGTAACCACTGGTTTAAAACCATATGATTGTAGCGTTCCAGGTCAGCATATTCTCATTTGTATTCATTGTTGTGTTGATTTTGGGTTGAGGAAGATAGCGGTCGTGCTAGTTCTTCATTAACATCTATTCCACCATCACTACCATCTCTCATAGCGTTGTTACATGTTCCTGTGGGCATGGTATTGCTCTCCTGTTGCCGTTGGTAACAAGAAATGGAAATGTCCGTATCGGAGTCATTTTCTCCCGTCGCAGACAGTTGGATTAGTTTTGTGAGCTCACTGAGCAGTGTCTCTTCACCTCCATTCCTCTGTGTGGCCCCTCGGTTACCTTGTGAAGCCATCCCAAAGACAGTAAACTATTAACCACTGAAGGGAAAGCCAACAAACAGTCACCAGTAAACCAAAGAATGTTCAGCTAGGTTCACTTGGTCCCAGTGACGGTGGCTAACACTGAATCCAGCAGTCGAGCACAAAAATACACTCAAAATAAAATACACTCCGAATAAACTCGAGAAGCAAATTTATTCCAAAAGATTTAGCACTTTCATTTCCCATCAGGAAACTTCATCAGAATCATTTACATCATAATCCTGTTCGTATTTATAAAGCCCCCACCCACACATCATTGGTTAATTCTTTATTACATACAAATATATGAAGTTTCAGCATCAAATTGCACCACCAATTCATACAAAGCAACAGCAGCTACAATCAATTACATTAAAAAAATTAAATAATTGAAAATAGTTTTCAGTACTTTAGGTATAAAGATAAAAACAGAAAAACAAAGAACCAAAGCAACAAAAGACAGTATAATTTCACACAATCCCATGTATATATGTATATATGTGTGTATGTATGTATATATGTATATATATATATATATATATATATGTATATATGTATATATATATATATATATATATATATATATATATATATATATATATATATAGTGTATGTGAATACTTGACTATGTCAAATTTTCTTATTATAACCATCTGCTTTAATAGTTGTTTGCCCTCATTTTAAGGGCTGGGGTCAGAAAAACATGATCATTCAGCCCTGGATGTACACATGTGTCCAGTCTTAGCTGCCATATTAATTCCCTGAATTCTAACCTGTTTTGCTGGTCACCCCCTCCCCCCTTGTATTTTAACCTTCTCCAATATCCATAATGTAAATTCTGCATTCATACATTTCATGGCATGCCTAAAAAGTGCGTTGGTTTCCGTTTTCTGCTGATCTCGTATATGTGCTCATAAATCCTGTGCTTTACACTCTGCTTTGTTTTGTCCACATAGAATGCCCATCATAGTGTACAGTATGCAATATAAATTACCCCTTTGGTTTGACAGTTATAGTATTCACTCACTTGGCATCTAAATTGTGGGACTGGTATCCATAGCTCTTCCTCATTAGCTATTAAGATACATTGTGGGCACTTCCCACAACTAAAGGTGCCCACCTTACCTCTCTTTCACTGTAATTCCTCTTTACTATAAATCTTTCACATTGGCATTCCTCTTAAAACTGAATTTTAAGGGGTTATTAAATACCTCAAGCCTGTTGGGCATCCCATTGAATAAGGCCCGATATTTTCTCATAATCTGTATCCTCATTAAAGGTGGTAACCATATAGGTTGTATTGTTAGTGTTATTATTCTCTTTGCCCATTCCCAGGACAATATTTTGTGTATCCTCCTCAGTGTTGTTCAACAATGGGATATATTTGGTCCCCCAACCTGTTAATATTTCATCCCTGCAAAAATCTGTGACCTCCATGAGGTATCCCTTATCCAGGAAAAATCCCCCAATATACTCCAGTTCCTTCTCCAGATCTTCCCTTAATGAGGTCATATGAGCAGCACGGGACCATCTGTCCTTTCAAAATATTTATGTTTTGTTTAAGGGGTTGATCACTTTCATAGTGTAAGTATGAGTTGAAAAAACAGGATTTCCTGTACACTTCTGATGTATGACTTTTGTTCGTATAATCCTTCCTAATATTCACATCTAAAAAATGGACCTCATTATCTCAGATGTCATATGTAAATTCCAAGTTTTTGTTTCATGAAGTTATATAACATTAGTAATCTCAGTAAAATGCAATAATATTAAAGGAAATATTTGGAGATCACTTTTTGTTAGTGAACCTCTGAGACAATATTGTGGTCCTGCAGATTAAGTATTATCCAGCACAGAATGTATTTATTTTGTAGCAAAAAAAAAAAACAGCTTTCATCATTAATTTTCACATTCTGGATTTCTTCACCTGGCAAATGGACACCATAGAAGTAATTAGGGGTACAGAATCGTATCAATTTTGCTGCAGTGGATGGCTGAAAAAATTGCCTCTGCTAAGAAAAATGTTCCATTTCCAATTGTTAAGCACATAACAAACTGTGAGATATCACAACCTGAGTAGTAGGGTAGCCTGGATGCTTCAGATGATTTTCCCCAGCATTGTGCAATGGAATGGTGTGCAATCTGATTTACATGTTTGAGAGAAACCAGGACCACACACTTAAACTTTTACCTGGACTTCTTGTGACTGTATATCAGCTTGTTTCATGATCTTCTTCAACCTCAACTGACTGTGGTAGTAAACTTGTCATTTGAGTGGTCATTTCCTTCTGGGAAGCTGCCACCAATTCCAGTATTTTCTGCCTTTTTTTTTGAATAAAGCATAGCATAAGTGAGCTACATTCACACATGTAATTATCTGTACTTAATAAAGGATGAGGTTAACTTCAAAAAGTTATAAAATGTTTAGTAATTTATGCAAGGGCCATAAAATGTTAGCATGTAAGTTTCTTGATTTCATGGAATGCAAACCGAAGAGGATGAGGGATAGTCCTCTTGTAGTGCGTTAACAGATGTACTGAGGCATCCATACCAGTCCACAGTCAGCATAATAGCAAGGTTAAAACTAAACCCTTATGTGGGAACTACCACATCACCAAACTCTGTAGTACAAAAAACTGCTGGCCATCCTTAAAATATGGCCACTTCATCATTGTAAAAGAAATTTAAAACTGGTAAGTCTCTTAAACTTAAAATTAGGAAGTGTAAGGCCAACTATGAACTTAGAATTGCTAGTAATTTTAAAGATAATCATATTAGGAAAATTAGAAGTAATCTATAGTTCTTTACTGAACTTATCACAAATGGCTTCTCTGACCACAGGAACATTGCTAATATTCTTGTAGATAAATTCTCTTCCAGCTCTTTTTACCCCCCCCCCCCCCCCGTCCCTGTCCTCCATTCCTCCTTACATTCCCCCTGCTGAGATCACTTTAGGCATAGTTCTTTTGGCACTTTGCAAAGTTAAGAATAATGCTTCCATGGGTCCTGACTATATCCCTGGACACTTGCTGAGAAGTGTAAAGTCTCTCATAGCAGAATCCCTCTTGTCAGCTCTTCAGCCTGCATCACTCCACTGGTTATGACCCGTGGAGTGGAGACTGCCAGATTTGGTGCATTTGCATAAAGGTGTTCTCTCTACTGACCCTGAGAATTTCATTAGTTTCCTCACCAAAAGGATCTCAGGTCACTGTACCCATAGTTACTTTGAGAGAGTAAAAGCTTTGTCACTTTACTCAGTAGCATACTGTCTCCTGACGGGTGAGCTCTGCTTAGCTTTTCTTGCTGTGAATGACTCCACACTCTTTGAACTCTTTCACCTAAATAGAAAGCAAAGGTAAAGTAAACACCCATTCTAGAGTCCTAAACCTACACTGTCACATTAACAAGACCAGGTAGTGTGACTGATACCTAACCCAACGCATGCCCTGTTTCTGCAGTAGGCTGTCTGTACCTATGAAGAAGAGTACTTCCTCTACATCCTTTAAAACCAGTCTGGATGGGTGATTGCAAATTTTTGCCGGGAATATGTGGAGAAAGTCTTTTTAATGAGGGGCACTGCTAGTTTCCCACCAGTAGTGGGTGATGTGGCTGAGCTTCTTGATGATCTCTTTTGACTATAAACTTAGTAATAACCTATGAACCTAATTATATATGCAGCTGGACAGCAATAAATTGTGAAGTATTGCAGGTACATTTTAGTGTAAAATGTGTAACTTCATATTGGTGACTCTAAATTGTCTATAGGTATGTATGTGATACAGACACAAGGCTTTGTGATCTACATCCAGTCCATATTTACTTGGAAGACTCTTTGGATGGGTATGGTAGTTTGTGGTGTCACTAAAGAATTGTTTGTGATTTGACAAAAATTTGGATAGATTATAAAAAATAATCGGGTTGTAAACTCAATTGTTCCAAGTTAACATACAAAGGGAAAAGGGTTAGATAGGCACAAGTATGACTGTAGCTTGGAATAATGTAAAAGAGGCAATTAATATAAGAAAAGGCATTAAATATTGTTTAGGAGAAGTATAAAAACAGAGGCTGTCATAAGGATTTCTATGATCTGTGTTGAGTATCTACTTACTGATATACGTATGGTCAGCAGTGCCAGCAGTGTTGAAACGAGGAGTACCAGCCTCCAGGCAGTGTTTGGGTCCCTTTGTGAATTGTCTGTTAGTTTTGTCACATATTAGATATGTTTTGTTCATACTGTTACAGTGCTGATGCTAAGTGTGATAATTTTGGTAGCAGTAAGTAAGGTGACAGAACAGAATACTTTGATAGGCTTAGTAGTGGCAAGTATATTATGTTTGGCATTAGGTGTAAGAATATGTCTGTATCTCTGGAGCAGTTTGCATTGTTCAGGTAGCTGCTGTAGATAGCAAAAGATGTGGAAGATTGCTCCAGGCATGGTGGTTTAAGCAGTATCCTGAACATTCAAGTTATTTGCAGATCCCAGTCCTCGTGAGAACCATTGTTGCTTGTGATCCATATATGGCATTGCTGTCATCACCACATTCTCAACCATTAGACAGCAGTTCGTTTATCTTAGGAGGTTATGGAGGATGCACATTGTATCATATAAAAGGTGTTCTAAACAGCTCATTTGCTTGGACCCAATAGTTTTTTTTTTGATAGGGAATGACTACTATGTTCTGAGAGGACCAGTAATATGGAGTATATCATTAATAAATATAATTTACTAGTGCAGCAGGGAGTTATGCTAGAACCCCATTCAGGGCCTAATCCACACCTCTTCGTTTCTCTCAAGTTCTTGTTTCACTTTTAATACTTAATTCAATTCACAGGCAAGTTCATAAGTAGTGATGCACATATTATAAGAGTGCTTCATAACACTGTGTGCAAAATTCTGTGTGTCTACTCAATTGTTTAGTCTAGTTTTAAATGTAGATAAGGTATCAGTGGTCAGTCACATTACAACATAAGATAATTTGTTCCACATATGTATTAGAGAGTTGTAGTTGTATAACTGTATCTGTTTTAATATCGGTTAATTTTATTATGAACCTTAATTCATTATTCCTGCAAATGTTAACGTTATACTGTATATTTACATTTAATAGCACCCTGATAACTTCATAAAATGTGTCGTATGCCAATGTTTGCCACCAACAAATGAAATTAATTTTGAGGATTAGCCCCTGCTAAATACAGTTAGTAGAAAAAATGTGCAGACTGTAATGCATTAAATGTAGTCTAAATATTCTTTAAACATTTAAAAAGACCAATCAGAAACTTGGCTCAATTTACAGAGCCAAACAGTACTTTACAGACCCCACTCTTCCTGTTTACTTCTAGCCCTGTTGTATACCTCATCTATCCTTACAAACCTAAACTATACACGAAAATCCAGATTAGCCTTCTGTTACAACTAAGTAGCAACATTTGCTACCAACACTGCACACCAAACTCACCACTGCTAAGCCTTAAAACAACTAAACCGGCTGAAGCTTAACAACTACCTACCATACTTTCAGCTAATAACATACAAACTGATATATCAACCTGGAGAATGTCCTGCAATAAAAAATATACTATTGCCCTACACCCCCCCAAGAGACCTCCATTCTATGATAAATCTCTACTAAGCACTAGTGCGGCAAATAATTCATCAGGGGACTCATTGTACTCTTGTTACATCTCTAAACTCTGTAACACCATCTCTACACAAGTAAAAATGACTAACAGATTCACAGGCTCTAAAATCCAGCTCAGTCGATACCTTATCCAGTCCTGGTCATGCTCATATTTATCACCAGGTTGTAGTGAAAGCACAAATGTTTTATTACCTATCCCTAACTTTTTCCCTCCTGCACTTGAATCAGTACACTCCTAACAACTTTTCTTCCTGTAATTGAATCTGTATTCACTCCACCCCTCTTAAACAGTACTTCCCATCTTTCTCTTTCTGTTACTGACCCCCTTCTACCCACAGCTCTACCATCTCACTCATCCCCTGTACATCTAAGTCGTAAACCTTTTAGAAATACGCAGCCTAGATAGAACTAATCCTATGCCCCACTCTCTTAATCAGATGGTATTACTACTAGCCTCATATACAATACTAACACTAATACCACCCTATCCTTCTCTCTAAACTGTCTGAACTTAATCTTCTACAATCTCTTGGTTTGTTAGCTACCTCTCTAACAGACAGCAGTCGGTCAGATGGCTTAACAGTCTATCACCTTTTCTCCCCATACAAATGGGTGTCCCACAAGGCTCTGTTCTAGGTCCTCTTCTCTTTAACATCTTTACTAACCAGCTACATACATCTTGTCCTCAGTCTTCCCTTGTACAGTATGCTGATGATTCAACTATCATCTCCATTGCTGGACAACCCTTGTGACCTCTACTCACTCAATCAAACCTCATACAATCTTGCTGAGTATTGGCTTTCTAGCAACCAACTGATACTGAACACCAAAAAAACAAAACTTCTCCTCTTTCTACCTAAATCACTTACTCATCTCAAATCCTCTTTTTCAATTTCTCCCTCAATAATACTACTATTTCACCCGACTCTCACAAATTTCACAAAGCTCCTAGGAGTAATTATCGATGACCAACTTAAATTTGACCTCCATGTACACCATTCTGCAAAGAAAACCCATCAAAAACTTGGCCTACTCTATACACACTGATGCTTCCTTACTCCTAACTCCAGAATTTCACTTTCCCAAGCTTTTCTCCTACTTAACCTCTTGTACTGCTCTCAAATCCTTACTAACCTATAGTCAATTCAGCTATGTAAACTGGAATCCACATACAGTAAAGTCGCTAGATTCACAGTTAACATGCTACCTAAATCTCACCACTGTGTTGCTCTTAAAACTCCTAATTGGCTAGAATTGCTCAGCCACCTCTTACTTACTCAACTATGTATCATCCACTCTGTCCTAAACAAACCATCCTACTGCCCTAGCATATCCCATATCGTCTCTCTTTATAACCCACTACATTCCCTTAGTAGCTCGATCTACAAACCCAAAAAAATCACTTGGACAAAACCTATATAGCTACCTTCCCACACTAGCATGGAATAAGCTTCCTGTGTCCCTTAGAAATATAACCCATAAACATGTTTTCAAGACTGCCCTCAAAAATCACCTAATTGCTGCCTGGAAATGTAACTACAATCACCCCACTTAACATTTTTCCTTCAGTTCTCCCTCCCTCATCTCATTCTCCCTTCATTTTCCACCCCATCCTCTCCCTATTGATAACTACATACTTCATTTCTCTGCTTTGTACTATTTTTACTACCTACTTTTCACTTTTACCCCTCCCAACCCTTACCCCCTGTACTTTTTTGATACCTTTTACTTCTCTCTCTCCATGTTATCTCACAGAATACTCCTGAACACTTGATCTTAGACATATTTCCTCTTCCTCATCTCGCCTTCCTCTTGCTAACCACTTCTTTACTTACTTCTCATCTTCTTCATCCCTACTTACACAGTTCTGTATTTATTTATGTTCTAAGTTCCACTCCTGATAAATTTGATTTTATACTTCTTATGAAACTTACTTTTTCTCAAAACTATACTGTGCATTTTATCATTTAAGTCTGTATTTGAGAATTTATTTATCTTATTGCTGTTTAAAACTTGTTCTTTGGAGATTTTCTTTCCGGGCCTCAGCTGAAAAAGGTCACAAGCTCAGACAGACTAACCCGGTCAACAAATGTCAGATAAATAAATAAATAATATATCCACTGCTACATAATTGCATAACTTATTTCTCAACTATACTCTTCATTATATCTCGTTGTAGCCTCACAGCAAGAGGTTCTCCCATTCGATTCTCGGTTGGAGCACTTTCTGTGTGGAGTTTGCATGGCCTCCCCAGGTTGAGTGACATTAAAGGCATGCAGGTAGGTGCGAGCATGAATGGGTGTGCCTTCGTTGAAGATTGGGCTGGCAAGTTGGCACCGTAAAATCCACTGCCAATCATGAGTGGACTGGAGTTCCGCTGTGGTGACCCCTAACCGGGAAAAGCCAAAAAAAGACATACAATATTGTTCATTATATCTCTTGAAATCTTTACAGATCTTTCTTTAGTGAAATGTAAGAAAACTAAACAGTGAACCTGAAGTTGTTAATCTTCTTCCTATTTATCACTGATGGGTTAGTTTCCGAGCCCTCGGAACCGAGTCAGCCTAATACCAGGCTCGTGTGCACCAAAAACTCTCGAGCTAAGCTGCCACCCACAATGCCCTTTTCCCATTTACCCCAGATCTTGTTTGCCATGCATCCATATAGCAGCGTTTCACCAAGCTCTCCAGCTAAGTATTGCGTTTTTCAAAATTCTTAGTATTTTGTGAGTCTTTTCCTCTCAAACTCTTCTCTTTCTTGATATCTTATTCAGGTCTACCCAAGGGTATCCCTTTTTCTTCTACCATCGTTGGCAAACCCCCTTTTTACCCTTATGGTATTCTGAATACAATTGTTGGTATTTCCTCTCTCTCTTTCCTTCCTTTCCTACTCTAGTTTGTTGTGTGTTTTTTTATTGTGGTGTGTCTGAAAAGAAAGGGACTTTGGGGTTTAAGCATTGCTCTTCCTGCAATGGTAAACTCCCGAATAGTGATCTACATGAGGAATGTGTATACTGTTTGGGGGTTCCACACTTATCTGTGAAACCTCCCTGTGACATCTGTGCCAGTTTCAGTCAGCGGATGCTGAATGAAAGAAAGAATAAACTAATTCTCAAAGGCCTGCTTCCTTCTCCTTTTTCTGAGGCTATTTCTGCATTGGATGCCTCAACCCCTCCATCTGTGGACAAACAACGTCCTTGTTCTGACCCCTGTTCACCGGCCAGAGATAGGGGAAAGCCTAATAAGCATAAGGCCCATAGGACTTCCATGGAACACAAAATTGCCTCCTTGGTTCCGACTACCTCGGCTCCGAGCTCGGCTCCAGTGGCCCTATCTCTGTTCTGGGATCATCGCTACCGACGACCTCTTTGACTTCCACGTTGGCTATTACTTTGGTTCCGAGTCTGTTCTCGGCACTGATAATCCCCCTTTTACCTGTTTCAAAACTGGAATCCTCAGTGCCAACCTTTACTTCACCATGGACCCGGTACTCCCCGTCCTTGGATCCATTTACTGGACAAGCCTTCAGTCTCTTTTTGGTCTGACCTGACTCCTCCCCCCCCCTCCCAAGGTCCTCCAGGAGCCTGTCTGAGTTGGATGTGGTGCGCCTCTTTGATCAGCTGCTGACAGCCAGGAGGATTACAAATTTTCCCGGAACCCACCCCACTCTGGGCTTTGGGTCCATTGCTCCTGCGACTCCCTCGTATTCTCCTCCCTTGGACCCTTCGGTTCCGAGGCCCATAGCTCCAACGTCTGCAGGAGGACCTCTTTCCTCGGTGCTGACTGTGACCTTGTCTGAGGCCCCTTTGGGTGTCGGTTCCGTCAGAACCAACCCTTCCTCAATTGCATGCTTGTGTGGTTGACCCCTCGGTTTCTGGTACATCTCCGGTTGGTTCGCTGGCTCCTTCTTCGGCTCCAAGGGTGACCCCCCCCCGGCCCAGTTTTGCTTGAGGCTCTGTCCCCGGAAGCAGGCCACGTGGAGCAAGGTGTGACTCTGGTTCTGAGATTGTCTTCCTTGGTTCCAGGCTCCCATCCCTCTTCAGGTGGGCCTGCCTTCCAGGTGATGGAGAGGGTGCTTGCTTTGGGAAGCAATTCTCCTATGTCGGACCTTCCCCCATTTCTTCTGAGCTGCAGCTATCATAGGCCACCCCCCCAGGACAATAAGAGCACAAGCCTCAGGAAACCCCTGTACAGGATAACCCCCTTTCTGAGTCTTCTTCAGATGTTCCCACTGAAGAAACCTCTCAGAAACGGATGTGTAAGAGGAAACACATGGAGTTCCTGGAGGAGTCCCATACTGAAGATGTGGACTACGATGATATGGAAGGGTCCCCACAGTCACCCCCTGATGATATCTCCTTTGGAGACATCCTGGAAATTCTGAGGCAGAGGGGTGACTGGAGACCCTCCAACCCTTCCTCGGAGGAATCCATATTCCTGCAGGCCTTCCGCTCTCGGACCTCTATTTCTTGGTTAACCCCCCCCCCCCTGCAGATGAGTTAGTCAAGCTTATTGTACAGCAGGCATAGAAAAACCCTGATACCATCGAGGCCATTCCCAGGAGATCAGACAAAATACTCTCCCCTCCAGAGGATCAGCCCCATTGGTCTAGAGGCTTACCAGTAGACGCTATGGTGGTGGCAGCTGCCATGATAAAGGACCTTGCGGAGGAAAGTCCTGCTGTCCACCCACCCAACAGAAAGTCCTGTGTGGTGGACAGATTAGGGAAGTGAGTTTTTGCTTCAGCAACCTTTGCTGTTAGGTCTCTGAACTTTTTGGCGCATTTTACGAGGCTCTAAAGGAGATCTCATCACTGAACTCTCTGGAACCCTCGCGGGTCAAGTTTTGGATGTGGCATAAAAGTGCTTCCCAACTTGCCACTCTAGAGTCGATTTCCAACTTGTCCATGAGGTTGCTGTCCCACACAACCAAAGGAGCAGCCAGAGCTGTGGGTGCAGGCGTAGTTATGAGATGCCATGCCTGGATGCGCATTTGTGACCTCATGGACTCCTTCAAGTCTTCCTTTTTAAATGCCCCTATCGAACCATCAGCTTGGTTCAGTTCTAAAGTGAAGGACACATTAGCCAGGTGCGAGTAGGACGGAAAAACCTTGTCTGCCGTTGGCCTACGTTTTTCCAAGCATCAGCTCTCCTTTAACAGGAAACAGAGGAGTGGAAAGATGTGGCACAAAAAATCTCAAGGCCCTTTCCATAGCGCACGTGGTGAGGACCCCCCTCAGAGGCAGAGGGGGTTCCAGTAATGGAAGATGCCCTTTTCGGGGCAGAGGAGGTCCCCAAAATCAGGACTCCAGGGATTATTTCTCCAAACGACCGTATCAGCGCTCTTGAAGCGTTGCCCGATTGCTTTCCTCAGGAAGCAGTCAGGGCTCGTTTCTCTCTGCACCAAGCTGCCTGGCACACTATTACAAATGATCAGTGGGTGCAGAGAATAATTTCCAGAGGTTACTACATCCCTCTAATCTCTTATCCAAGACCCCCAAAATCTCTTCCCGATGTTCCACCCAGTCAAAGGGAAGAGGCAGCTTCAGAAATAGCAAAGCTGTGTATAAAACGAGTCATCCAGCACGCCCCCCCCAGACCAGTGCAGATCCAGGTTTTTCTCAAGATTCCTTTTGGTGCCAAAAAAGACCGGGGACTGGAGGTCCATTCTGGATCTCAGCCAACTAAACAAGTCAGTATTTCAGACCAAATTCCACATGGTCACGATACAATCCATTCTCCCATTTCTTTAAGAGGGTTTATGGATGTGCTCGATAGACCTCCAGGATGCGTATTACCACATCAAAATGGACAAGCACTCCAGGAGTGTCCTTTGCTTCCGGCTGAGAGCCAATCATTACCAGTTCAGAGCACTGCCATTCGGTCTCTCAACAGCCCCCATAGTGTTCAGGAAATGCCTAGCAGTGGTGACAGCTCATCTGAGACTTCAGGGATTCCAGGTGTTTCCATGTATAGACGATTGGCTCCTCTCTGCCCCAACCAAGCGCCTACTGGTCAGGGCCCTCCACTACACTCTAGCACTAGCGGAGTTCCTAGGTATCACCATACACTGGGAAAAATCCAACCTTCTTCCCACCCAGCAATTGGAATTTATAGGGGAAGTACTAAACACTCAGACAAGCGAAGTCCCTCTTCCTCCTCACAGAGTGATACTCTGTCGAAGGAAGTTGTCTGCAAGGGAAGTTCTACAGGCTCTGCGGTTTATGGTGGCAGCCATCCCAATTGTTCCCCCAGCCAGATTGCATATGAGACTACTACAATGGCTCCTTTTATCCCAGTGGGTTTCCAGTCTTCATCTCATCCCTTGAGCGCACAGATCCTCATCACCAACTCCTGCAAACAAGATCTCCTCTGGTGGATGAGAACAGACGAAAATCTTTGGTGTCGCCCTTTCCAGACTCCACAACCCAACGCCATGGTGACCACGGACACTTCCATGATAGGGTGGGGGGGCCACTTCCAGGGAAAGACAGTCCAAGGCACATGGTCCAGCCTAGAGGTCAACTTGCATATCAATGTCCTGGAGTTAAGAGCAGTGCTCTTAGCATTGCAGGCACTTCATCCACTCCTTCCGTCGGGAACGATTACAATCCAGTCAGACAATATGTCCGTCGTCTGGTACATAAACAAACAGGGAGGGAACAAATCCTACCCCATATGCTGCGAGACCATGAGAATTTGCCATTGGGCAATAGCTTCCAACCACTTTCTAATCGCAACGCATATCCTGGGGAGCTCCAACATGATTGTGGACAGGCTGAGCAGATGCATCCTCCGTCCACACAAGTGGTCTTGCAACCTGAACATGATGGCAGAAATCTTCAGCCGTTGGGGTCAGCCTTGCTGCGATCTTTTCACTTCCCACTCAAACAAAAAATGCAGCAGCTACTTTGCCCTCTTTCCCCCAGATGGGGAGTCACCGAGAGACGGTCTGACTCACAATTGGCCTGCGGGTCTCTTCTATGCTTATCCTCAGACACCTCTGATACCTCTATTTCTAAGGAAAGCTATTCGGTTGAGGTGCAAAGTGATCCTCATTGCCCCTTTCTGGCCTTGTCAAGTGTGGTTTCCCTTCCTCGACCTCACCTGTTACAACCTCCTTGGATCCTGGACACTTGTCAGGACGTAATATCTCTCACAAGGGCTGACTCCCCCCAAATCTATCCACTCTCAAGCTGAGAGCTTGGCTTCTCCACTTCCGCTAGTTGCCAGGCAGGAAACCCTCTCCTTATCTGTCTGAGATGTTATTCTAGCCTCCCATAAACCATCCACCAGAAAACTTTACTGAGACAAATGGAAAAGATTCGCTATCTGGTCACATAATTGGATGCTAAATCCTTTTTCAACCCCTACAGCTGCTATTCTTCACTATCTTTCTGAGTTGTTTGATAATGGGGCATCAGCTTCCACCATTGAAGTCCATTTAGCAGCTATTTCCAATTTCCATAATGGTTCAGATGGAGTCCTTCATATTTCCACCCGACTTTGCAAAACTTTTCTCAAGGGAATTTTCCATAGCAGACTTCCTACAGCCTGTGGAGGCATGGAATCTCTCCCAGGTTCTCCAGTCTCTCTCTCTACCCCCCCCCCTTTGAGCCGGCTGTGACATGTGATCTAAAATTCCTGTCATGGAAATCTTTGTTTTTGGTGGCGGTCACTTCAGCCAGAGGGATATCTGAGTTACAAGCCTTATGCATCAAAAGCCCATACCTGATCTTCCATAAGAACAGAGTATCACATGGTACTAATCCATCTTTTCTCCGCAAGGTGGTTTCCGACTTCTCTATTAACCAGTCCATTGAGCTCCCTGTATTTTTTCCAAATTATTCAAACAAGGGAGACTAATGCCTGCATTCATTGGACATTCATAGACAACTATGTTTCTACCTGGACAGAACTAAGTCCTTTTACAAGTCGGATAAACTTTTCATTTCTTTTTCTGGTCCTAGAGTGGGGTGCACTGTATCTAAGGTTACTTTGTCAAAATGGCTCAGATATTGCATTATCTTCTCGTATTCTCTTACGAATGAACCCAAGCCTGCTCAAATAAAAGCTCACTCGACTAGAGCTATTGCAGCTTCTGTTGCCTTCCACGCCAGGGCTTCCATGGACGACATCTGTGCGGCAGCCATTTGGGCTAAACCCATACCTTCATCAAGCATTGCAAATTGGATCTGATCTCTAGGGGAGGAGCGTCTTCGGCTCAATGGTTCTCAGGAATGTTCTTCCATAAGGGCCACCCAGGTTCTCCAAGTAGCTTGGGATTCTGTCCCATCAGTAATGAAAAGGAAGAAGATTAACAACTTCAGATAAAGAAGTTATGTCTTACCATAATGTTCCATCTGGGTTTTTGATCTTCTTCCAGTAATCACACCCTCCCACCATCCCCCACCAAAGGCTCCTGGTGGATCTTCTGGGTCCTTGTGGTGTTTCAGGGTTTCTGCACAGAGATGGGCTCTGTCTTCCTGTTTTTTTCTACATGTTGCATGCAAACTCGATCTGAGGTAACTGGGAGAATGGTATTGTGGGTAGCAGCGTAGCTCAAGAGTTTTTGGTGCACACGAGCTTGGTATTAGACCGACTCAGTTCCGAGGGCTCAGAACCGAACCCATCAGTGATGACTGGAAGAAGATCAACAACTCAGATGGAACGTACTTCTTTTTTCTCTACCACAATATAAATCCATTTACTTCCTGCAAGAATTTAGGGCTACCAGAACTGTTTAGACTTGCACACATTGATATAAATATTTTACTGCACCTACCTGTCTTATAACTGTTTTTTGTGAGAACTATCTGAAATTCACTTGTTAATAAAAATGTACTGTGATGGAACTTTTCTCCCTGGCCCTCTGCTGAAAATATATTCTGCCCAGTCATATTTTCCTGGTCAACAAAGACAAATAAATAAATAAATAACATCAATTTTAGATTAAGAAGAGTAGCTGTTGTATTTTGCTGTAAGTTTTATAATAGTTTGTATTCTTCTGTGAGTAGAGCACATTATTGGGAATGGAGGTTCTCTTAAAACGTAGGTGTATACTGTTAAGTTTTGTGCATTATATACACAAATATTTGTCCAGGAGATATTGTAACCTTATTAAATTAATGAAGAAATACAGAAATGGCAACAGTAATATGGTTTTAGTCATTGCTTTCGGATGAATGCAGTGCAAAACTTTACAGTTCCCTCATAATAATATGCTCTGTTTGTCTGTCTCACACACACACACACACACACACACACACACACACACACACACACACACACGCATTCAGTTTCTGACTTTGCACACCCAGATGCCTGATTATGATCAAATTAGTGATTTAATTCACAAATTATTGCCACCATTATGATTCTTCTGCTATACATTTAAGAGGGCAGTCATTAACCCTTGTCTTGGTGCCACAAAATGTATGGTGGCGTCACTTTTATGGTTAGACCATTACCTGGATCACTTCAGACAGGGGCTTCTCTTGACCTTAGCCCTTGATATTATATTAATCCATTATTGAAGCTTAAGAAGGGTACTGTAGCAAAGATAGGGCAAACAGACCATTAGGCATGGGTGCAAGTTTGTAGGGGGCAACAAACATTTTAAAAGGTTTGACAACTTGTAAACTGCCTAACATTCAAAGTAGTCTTTTTTAAGGTAGTTAAAGTAGTTAAACTATGTTACCGACAGACAAGCTCCAGAACCTTTCAAACATTTGTCTACAACGTTGTATGGAGGGGCAATAAATGGGTGGATGGGCAATAAATGGGTGTGCTGCCGGGACTCAAAATATTCCTGCTACAGCTCTGCTTAAGGAATATCTGTTTAGGCATTTTGATACCAGTAATGAATCAGCTTCTGTCTGAGCCCATTCCTGACCGTAGATTTATTACTGATTGCTCATAACTAGACTGGCTCTGATGCTTTGCATCTTGTTACCAGAGCATATATGTCCCATGCCTTTTTGTAGTATAGAAGCATTGGTTTGCTCTTGAGCTGTGTGAGTTGTGTAAGCTTAGACACACACTGAAACACAGAGGATGAAGAGTGTGGCTGGCAGAAGACAAATTTAGTTTGGATGACTACTGCTATAAACCATTTTCAAGTCTTACATCAGAAGGCAAAACTCCTGTCCAGTGAGATTTCTGCAGTATCAGATCAACCAGCTGTGCTCTCAGATATGGTTGGATACTCTGTCAGCCTAACCTGTCTTACTACCAAGAAAGTATTTTTTCCTCAAAGTGTGCGGAAGCTGCACATTTTTGCTAATAAGATTGCCATCACCTGCTGTTCTTTCAAGATATGATTGTAGTGTATTATGTTTTGACAGTGGAATTTCTGGACTTCAGCTGAGCTGAGTTTTCAGTGCGTTGACTACTGGGAAGTTATGTATGTTTTTGCTTTATAGCTTACTTATTGTGGGCTGGACCTTGGAACTTCTTGTCTAGTTAAATCTTGTCTGCATTGTATTCACCCATTGCATACATCTCTGAGGACATGAATTTTCCAGTCTACTCGTTTTAAAGGGGTACTTGCTACATCTTGCTTAAGAAATCATTTCTTTACACACAAGTTAGAAACTTCTACTTTATGTGTAGTTTATTGTTTATCAGATTGTGATGTAGCAACAGCTGTAGTTTAATCTTACATCTCCTGACCTCTTGGACCTTTGTCTGTGTGGTTTTAGATCTAGACTCCGCATTAAGACAGAGCTTATTATTGTGTTAAATGATCACTTAACGTCAAGGGATCAAAAGCTACATTAGGTCTTGTGCTCATTGATCTGGCTGCCATGTTGCACCATGTATCAGTAAATCCAGGTATCAGTAGTGAATATCAGTTGTGCATGCCCAACAGGCAGTGCATCATCTACAGCATTCTGATCGTGGAGTATTTAACCCTACATGACATGGGTTGCCCCTATTTTTGTGATTTGATAGCTTGATAACCATAGTCCCATTCTGCTCATTTCGCCTCCCTGCACCTTCTGCCACATCCAGTGGTGCAAATGGGGTATTCAAGTTTTTGTGCTTTTGACAGTCAGGGGCCGTATCCTTCCTTCAGCCTGGAGTATGGGTCTGATTTACTGCTGACCCCAGGTCATCTCCTTCTATCCTCCAGAGGCTCCTTTTCTTTTTTAGCATATATTTAATGGGGAAAATAAGATGAAGGTCATGTCATCTGTGTGAAATCTTAGAGTAGTACGTAACAACAGGCTAACAGTAAAGGGACAGGTGACTGCAATACATACCCTGCACTCAGTCAACATATAATTGGTCATGCTCTGTTTGTCTGAAGATTTTGGGTCAAGTTAGATCAAAAGGTGGTTTTATAGAATTAAATATGTTATGTTAAGGAACCATTTGGTTGATGTTTTTTAGCATTCTGTAGTGTATTTTTTTTTACTGAATAATGATTGCTGCTCGAGCACTATCACTCTGCAGTTCCTTTCATGTCTTTTTGTTGAACTTGGGTTTTGTATTGTATCTCACTATTTTTTTAGGCACAGTGAAATCTCTGTTTTGGACTGATGTGTGTTAGTAGGGAGTTCCTCCTTTGCCTAAACTTGTGCAGAGTGTGTGTGTGTGTGTGTGTGTGTGTGTGTGTGTGTGTGTGTGTGTGTGTGTGTGTGTCTGTACATCTAATGCTTGATTGTGGGGAAAGTGATCATGTTTCCTGCTTGTTACTCCTAGACAGTACACTGGTCCTGTACAAGTTATACTAACCGTCAGTGCACACTGCTGCTGTTTTTGAGGAAAGTTAAATAAATAATCACATCATCCCCAGCCCAGTACATAAGCTACAGTGATCTTCTTTACATACCTCTGAGCAGGGTCAGATTTAGACTAGACAGGGTATGTCAGAATCATGTTACATACCCTTGAGGTATGGGGGCCACCAGGCCCCAGAAGTTCTGAAAGTCTGGATGCTCTGTGATGGGTTTTGTACCTTATTTTCTTGAAAAAATAATTGTTTAAACTGTGCAAATGACAACAGGGTCAATTAATTTCATCCAGACAACTCCCACTCCCACAAATTAGCTTTAGCCACTTCTTTGTACAATTCAGACATCTGATTGTGATAAAAGAAGACAGCCATGTAATGTATTGCATCTTTCTTCCACATTAAAGTATTCCTGGTTACTTCATACAAGTCACATTAGTTTATTTCAGCTCTTTTTTCTGCTGTCCTGCATCATCCTATGACCTTCTACCCATGTGCCCCCATTTACTACCAGGTCTCCCAGCTGCACCTTAACTTCCCCAGTCTTGACTGATGAAAGCTGGGGGTGATCACAGAGCTTAAGGATGCCTAGGGAGGTCTTGCCATTTCTTTCCACCAGGATATTACTTTGTTTGGCGTACCCCATTTACTGCCGTCCTCCCTCTACATGATTGAGTGGTAACACCTGAGGAACAGCCATGCATTGAGGACATGTGTTGGTTAGCCCTGCCTTTGAAGCCACTCAGCCATGTCCCCACCCTTTTCCCCTATTTGAGCTACACCTGTTATTTCACTGTCTCCAGCTTCCACTAGAGATCAGTGATGGAAATGCCCACATATGACTATCTTTCTTCCCTAGGATGGGAATACCTATCCCTCTCTACCAGCACCTCAGGCTCCTGAGCTGTTAATCAAGCCCAGATTACCTACACAAATCACATTAGTCTGCAAAGCCAGTATAATGAGCAAACACCAGGCAGCTAGCCATTTCCTCTACAAAAAGCTTTAGATCACAGCAGTCTTACAATGTCAATATAATTAGCAAAGAGCATCCATTGGTCATGCTCCACCCCCAGACAGGCCAGCATTTTGTTATGTTGAGCTCATACTGTTAGTTAAGAGAACAAGATTTTTAACATCTGCAGCCACTTTGTAACAAATTATAAGCATGGAGCTCCAGTATCTGGCATTTTTGACTGAATGTAATCTCCAGTGATTTTCCTGAAAATCAAAACAGTTTTAACAGACAGCCAAGCAAGCATGTCAGACAATGTCAACATTCTTCAAAAGTGGGGACAGCTGAGTGCTACAACCATGTAAAATATCTGGTTGTCTGCCAGCAACAGTAAAATAAAGGGAAAAAAACCTCACACTATCACTCATGTCAGCTTTCTCTTCCTGCCACAAATATTCCATGCAGTTTAAAATTTGTTGACTTCTTGCTCCATCCTACCCATAATCCACCTCATATCACTATCTTGGTAGATGAAATAGGAAGCCAACAACTTGAATGACCAAGTCTACTACACAATCTCCATATGGTGCTGGGCTTGCTTCTCTGGTAAGGAAGCTTTTCTGGAATTTATTTATGTGTTTATTTTCTTAAAGTAAAGAAAGGAAAATAAATAAATACCATAAAAGCACCCCTACCAGAGCAACCAAAGCAAGAGGGTTGTAAAGTTGGAGCTGAATTTAACTAGAAGATTTGCTATATCCTAGTTTCATGAACATCGCTTCATTTAACTACATTTTGGCACACAGTTTTGTGCTGCCTTTGAGGGTTCAGACATAGCCAAAAGAAGGTCTTATGGTTGTCCTTGGCCTGGGATGCTAATTTTACCTCAGATTTGCTTTGTTAGATTTAATTAGTCCTCTTGGTTGTCTATTCAGTTTGATGAGAGAGTTTACTTTTAGTGTTAAACTCCCTAATTTTAGCCATGATTTTTTTCTTTTGTTGTGCAACCTGTTTGATTTTGGATTCCGACATAGTGATGTGTTTTCTGCCAGGCGCAGCAGCCTCTCTGCAATCATTGACATGGCTGTACGAGCTTCTGTGAATAATTCTGCACAGGCTGCTGTGTTATCTGGGTTTAGAGGGGCTTGAAATTTTGACAAGTTATCACTTAACAAAAGGTAGTTTTCTTTCGAATAGTGTCTAACTGTTACAGGGTTTGCTGGGGTTACAGAACTGATTTTTATTTCAAAGGAGACTTCTGTGTGGTTTGATCCTACCAGAGAAGATGCAACACTGGATGGGGGTGGGGGAGTGCAGCGTTCTCCCATATTTGTGAGGACAAGGTCTGATATGTTTGTACATGTAGTAGGCATACATACTAACTAGTCCAGGGTGTTTGTGTTTACAAAGTCTAGGAAACTCTGTATCTGCAAATTTAGGGTTGTGTAGGAGTACTCCATGAGTGTGGTATTTGTTTGAATGCTGAGTGCCTCAAGTAGGTCTAAGTATGAGCTATGAGTTTCATGGGACATAGATGATGAACTATAGCTTGCTAGGATATGGTGTGAGACTTTGGAGTAATCTGGAAGTGTAGGAACTCCAGTACATCATCCTGTTTAACCAGCCTAAAGGTATGCTTGTTACTGATGTAGATCAAGGCACCTCCACCTTTAGCACCTGTCTATGCAGTTGCTTGTCTGAATGTGCGGAAGGCACCGAAGCCTTGTGCTGCCAGGATTCTGTCTGCAGCTTTAAACCATGTCTTGGTAACTCTACAGATGTCTACATTTTGCAGGGTGATGAACGCTTGAAGGGAGTGGAGCTTTTTGTTTAGACTCCTGGCATTGAGCAGTAACACCTTTAGATTTCTTTGAGTAGATTTTACTGTGTTGGAATGTTTATCAATTTGGCATTGTCTAAAAATAGCTTTATGGGGGAGGACAATGTTGTAGCCAGCATTTGAAATCCTATAGGGGACAAGTCTGAACCATTCTTGGCACAGCAGTATGGTTTGCTAACCATTGTTTTCCCCTGCTGATGGATATCATATCCTCTTGGAATGATACCAAAAAGTAAGCCAATTATTAAAGTTGTCATCTTCTGTTCATATTGCGGTGGTATCCTCAATGAAAGAAGAATGCTAAGTACATACCATCTGTGACATATAGTCCAAGAGCTAAATAATGTCTCTCTTTATATTGACTGAAGTGGTATGTGTCAGGTCATTTACACACACATGGACTATGACTGAATCATACCGGTACCTGCAGTGCACTGACTTGAGTAGATGCCTAATTTGGCAGATCATGGCCCCTGACAGGCAATTGATTATTTTCTCTTTGTTCAGACTGCTGGGTAGGGCATCAGTCCATACAGTGGTGTCCCCAATGACTAGTGTCCTGGGTAGTGTATTGGCTTGCTTTATGGGCTTGATAGTTGAGGCTCCACTGGGTGTGACTGTATGTGCAGTGTTAGGTGTTGTTCATCTTGAGTGCTTTTGAGTTTGCTGAGGATAATTTTTGCAGGTGGAATGGGGTTTGGGAAATTTGCATTTGTGTGTCTGCATAAGTAGGTCTTTGTGTGGGGTTCATACTATGTGGAGTGGATGTAGCATGTGTGTTTCTGACAACCAGAGTATTATTATGAGTATTTGTACACAAGAGTTTGCCTCTAGAAGCATTGTGTATATACATCATTCCCATTCTATATTGGTTTATTTAAGGATCAAATGGTTGTCATTAGACAATTGTTACATTGTCTCAGTTTGCCCATATCCACCATATGATTTTCTTAAAACATAGTTATTGGAAATGCCCACCCTCCACCATCAACTTCTTTTCCTTTTATTTCTTCATTAATTACCAAACTGAACCATAGTAATGGACTAAGGAAACATCCCTGGGTAATATTTCTCTTTAGCAACTTTTTTAACCTCTCCTCCCTAAAAACGATCATAGTTGTTGTAATGGATTGATGGTATTCATCATTACCTCGTGTTCTTACCCGTTCCTTTATCCATTGTATCTCAAGCATATTGAACAGTTCCCTCAGCCTAATGTCGAGGTCTTTAGTGTAGCTGTACTAATCGTTGCTGCTCCCACCCACTGACTCGTGTCTTTTTTGAATTCTCCTATTATTGTCAGATAGCTGTCCCAAGATGTCTAAGGAGGCTTAAGGTAGGTCTTTCTTGCATTTTTTTCTGAATGGTTTGTCTTTGTGACCTTTTTACCCTTTTCTGTTATATAGTTTTATGTTGCCTCTGACATTCTATCTGTGTTCTTATTGTCCCACCCATTCCTACCATTTGGTTCTTCAGTCACCTCTTCTCATTCTTTCCAGTAGGTACGGGCATACTTCTTCCATTCTACCCTTTATCACATACCTTTGCCACAGATGCCAGTATTTTAGTTTCTTCTCATTTTGTTTAAATATCGTCTGTTTTTCCTTCTTTGCAATGTTCCCCTTTTTCCAATAACCTTGTATAAATTTCTCACTAATGTGTCATAACCTTCCTGTTTTTTATTCTCTTATGTTCTCAGTACCTCTTATTATGTTATTTAACAAGTTAATGCCCCCTGCCGAACTGCCCAGTGTTTAAGAAGGGGTGTAATTTCTTTATATTTTTTCCATATTATTCCAGCATTTTTTAAATTCCTTACCATATTTCTTGGTTCACTCCTTAAAAATACAAATGCCTGTATTCAGAGAAACTGGTTCTAACATTAGCCACTCTGCTCCTAAAACTAAAATTTCTAAAAGCAAAGGAAAGGTCAGTGATGAAGATCTCTGCCTTGTAACGCCAAGATCCAGGGTTTAGTCTTCATCTCTGGTCACTCTCTGTGCAGAATTTGCATGTTATCCCTCAGTTTTTCTCCCACGTTTCAAAACATACTAGCTGATTGGCTACTGTTACCTATCTGTATATGTTATATTTAGCCCTGCTTTAGTGGACTGGGTCATGGCTAAAAGAAATCCATGATAACCAGTTTATTTGGTAGTTAATACAGGAGTTATAAAAAAAAGTAAAATAAATCCTTTGGTGGTAGCAAGTCTGTCCTGCAGGCAGATGTTTTTCCGCCACTGAATTCATTGATTTCAGTTGTTACATTTCCTGTATTGCCTTCCTAGTACCATTATTGCCCCTTTTATTTCTTTCCTATTCCATGGTTAAAATCTAGAATATACTACTTCTACAAAAATTGTAATATTATTACATGTTTTTGAAAAAATATATATTGGCCCATGCAGGTTGCACATTTCAAATACTGCCTTTCTACATCTAAACACAGCAACACTTCCTGACTTTGCTGTAATTGTATTCACTGTTTGTAATCTGACCCCATGATTCTTAGCTATATTTACTCCCTAATTTGTAGATCATATTAGTTCTTAATGATTTTTATCATTTCAAACACACTAGATTTGTATCTTTGATTTGTTCTGATATTGGTATACATATTTCATCTTTTTAGAGTTTGAATTTTAAGGGGGAAGGCAGTTAGCACTAATTTTCATTATGCTTAAACCTGTGTTTGTCTTTATCTTGTGTACCTTAACCCAGTGGCATAGCTGGGGGGGGGGGCAGTCCACCCCAGGCAGCACTTTCGGGACTGTCACTGTCACATTTACTCACTGTTTTGAATGGTCCCATCGCATCAAGTCCTTTTCTTCTGGTCCAGTCCTGTTCCGTCCACACAATTTTAAAACAGTACACCGTTTGCTGCTGTGCTTCTTATTGCTGCTAACGAGACAGAATGTTGCTGCTTCACAAGTAAGGTGTGTGTGTGTGTGTGTGTGTGTGTGTGTGTGTGTGTGTGTGTGTGTGTGTGTGTGTGTGTGTGTGTGTCTGTGTGTGTGTGGTGCAGAAGAATGGCCCAACATTCAACTTTTTTCCTTACTTACTTAAAAAACACTGTGGATAGCAGCAGCTGTTCAAGGGGTCGCTCTAAGAGTGGGGTGAGACCAGATAGTACTAGATGGGTTCTGGCACTGGTTTGATGGTAACACATACTGGATTACACAGCAGTGAGATGTGGCATAAATCCAAGTGGAAAATACAACACCTTGTCAAACTGGTTTAGATTTACAAGTACAGGTATCATTCTTCTAACAGAACTCCACCATGTAAATTCTGTAAATATTGCATATATTCCACACTGCTTGAAATATTGTGAATATTGTTATTTCTTGCTACCACTTTTCTGTGAGTATTTCCTTTTGCTATGCATTTTTGTTATGGTGTGATAAATGATGCATTTCACTTTTGTTATTGAATTTTTGTTATTGTATTATGTACCTTGCTCCTCTGGAGACCGGGTTGTGACCATCAATTTTCCTGGTTACCAAATTTCAAATAAATAAATATATACATACAATACATAGTTTTGCAAAGTGGTTTACTATCAAAATCTTGCACCAATATTGGGTGAGTTATCAGATTTCCGAACCGGAATATCAGAAAGCAAATCACAGAACAAAAAAAAAAAGACCGAAGGAGTTATTTCGAAAAAGTCAATATCTCAGAAATGTCGACTTTATCGAAAATACCACAGCAAAGAATGTTTTTGCAGGGGGGTGAGCCCCTCTACATCCCAATGTGGCGGGCTATGCCCGCCACACTCCCTGCTACTTATAAGTACAAACTCTGAGATTGCACTACAGTGAGGGGAAAGGGTACATTTCCCAATCCCCACTATAGTGCAATTTGCATTCAAAATGTTGGAATTCACAACAGCGAATGCTAGAGTACATTCACTGTTGTGAATTTCAACATTTATTTTTTCATTATTTCCTAAATGTTGAATTGGGCATTCAGACTTACGAAACTCGAATGAAGTCCGATCGCACTTTTCATAGTAAACCTTGCAAAACTGTTGTTTTGATTTCGGTTCTCTCGATACCAGATTGTATACTCAAAGATTGAAAGTCACTCCTGGGAAACGAAAGTCTAGTTTCATTGAACTTGTATAGTTAACACAAACTTAAACAAGGTTAGAATGATGATAATAATAGATGGTAACTCATCACTTACTGCCTGATGTTAGAGTTATTTTAACTGACATACCCATCATTCAAGGCCTCCCTAAGATACATAAACATCCTACAAATCCCCCCATGAGGCTTATTGTTGCAGGAGGAGGTTGGGTCACCGAGCCCCTTTCTTTATATATAGAGAAGTATTTACGTCCTGTGATTAATTTGAATATAACTGTTTTGAAAGATACTAAACAATTTTTAGTAGATTTATATGAATGCCTTAAGGATGTAGGGGACACTTGTAATATTGCTTTTGTCACAATGGATGTACAGTCATTATTCACTGTGATACCCAATGATTTGGGCATACAGTTTGTGAAGACATATTTGAGTTTACATAGTGAATACTCAGATTTACAGATTGATTTGATCTGTTTCCTTCTGGAAACAGTGCTTAGTAATAATATCTTTATATTTGGTAATAACATCTACCTACAGAGACATGGCGTAGCTATGGGCACTTCTTGTGCCAATAGCTACGCCAATATGTTTTTGCCTCAATGGGAAGAGGATAAGTTATTTTTACATTCAGAATTTAAGAAATATGTCCTATTTTATAGACGATTTGTAGATGATTTGTTTATTTTATGGCGAGGTCCCCAGCAAGAGTTCCTAAACTTTTTTGAGGTTGTTAATAATTTCACAGAGTGTTTGAAGTTTACGTATCAATTCTCTTATGACTTTATAGAATACCTAGATGTTTATGTTGAGAAGTTAAGTTCTGGGATAATCAATACAGGTGTGTTCCGTAAAGTGTGCCATAGGAATGCCTTTTTATTCAGGACGAGTATGCATCCAGGCTATGTTTTTAGAAACCTTGTCAGAGGACAAGGTATGAGAGCCTCTAGGATGAATCCTTCAGAGATTGCCTTTCAGTCAGAGCTGGTTACTATTGAGAAGAACTTGTTAGATAGAGGGTATACTACTTCTGACTTAGAGAAGCAATGGCGAGATCTCGCCCTGAGGGAGACTAAAGCCAAACCATATTATGGTCCACATAGTCTATCTGATAATTTAGTAGGTGATAGTAAAATGAGGGTTGCGAAGATTCCTATGTATTATTCTAGTGATACTGGTCATGTTACCAGACTCTTCCAACATTTTTGGCCTATCTTATTAGTTGATGAAATCATAGGGAATATAGTTGGTGACATCCCCAGATTTAGGTTTAAAAATCAAAAAAATTTGAAAAGACTTTTATGTACGAACCGTCTGAAAAAGGTGGATTTTGGTCATACTGAACCTTGTGGTTTTTGTAATTTTTGTAGCTATATTAATACTACAGAACGATTCTGTCATCCAGATTTAGGTAAGAATTACTTTTTTAGGGGTATTCATAATTGCATGACTCCACATGTGGTTTATTTAGCTGAGTGTGACCTCTGTGGGGCGTTTTACGTAGGGAAAACCAACAGAATATTATGTGACAGAATCAGGGAACATTTGTATAATATAAGAAAAAATTCCCCTAATAATGCACTTTCTAAGCATGTTAGTGATCAAGGACCACATCACACTTTTAGATTTAGGGTTATTGAAGCAATAGGAATAAGTATAAGGGAAGGTGATGTGAGAACATACACTGAATACAGGGAAACCTTTTGGATTATTAACCTGAAAGCAGATGGGGAAGGGGCTTGAATGAGAGGGCGTCCATTAAGCCCGCTTTGAAAAGAAGGAGGCTGCATAAATGAAATGAGTTTGTTATTTATTGTTATATATATATATATATATATATATATATATATTGTTGAGGTTAGAGTGTTTTTGTGATGAGTATTATATTTGTTTCTATTCACAAAGTTGTATTGTTTTATTTTATTTTGTTTGCGTGTTTTAGTTGTTTTTATCTGTATATGCTATGTTTATAGGTTATAGGTACACTGTGGTTATATTTCTTTAAGAGTATTTGATTAGTTGATTGATTCTAATTGTTTTCTTATTCAGCTTTATATATATATATATATATATATATATATATATATATATATATATATATATAGGTTCATAGGTTCATAGGTTCATACTAGGCTATCTGCCCGAGGGCATTTACAAGCCTAGCCCATCGTTTTGTGGCTTACGCCACCCCTTTAGTATGGGGAACTATACCCATTATTTTGCTGTGCCTCTGTCGAGCAGTGACACTGAGGTAATCCCTGGGGTATATCTGCGATCTCCCATCCATTGGTCAAGATTTCTCTTGAACAAGGCCAGCGAGGTGCTCTGCCTCACATGTACCGGGATTTTGTTCCACAGCATAGGGAGTCTTTGGGTGATGAATCTATCCCTCCAGCACGTCCTATTAATAGCCGTGTCAAGGTTTAAGTCTCCGCCCTTGTGGCTCTGATGGATCTAGATTTTTGAGGTGAAGCATATTCATCAAATCTGGGTTTGACATGGCCTTGTATGTTAGGCAAAGGTCACCTCTGAGCAAGCGGTAAGTGACTGAATAGAGCTGGAGTTCTTTCAGTCGGGCAGCATAGGACAGATTTTGAGACCCTTTATCCTTTTGGTGAGGAACTTTTGTGGCCTCTCCAGCTGCTGCAAGTGTCGGGTCAGATACATTCGAATGGGGCATTGTACTCAATCATTGGTCTGATGAGTGATGAGTAAAGGAGACTATGACCTCCCTTGATCTAGATGAGAATCCCTTCATGATAAGGTGGGCAATGTAGAAGGTCTTCCTAACTACTTTAGCTACATGGGTGTCGAATGACAGACTACTATCAACCTGGGTCCCCAGGTCCCTGATAACTTCTTCTGTGCTTAGTGGATTGCCACCTATTTGGTAGCTAGGGGTAACCTTGTTTTTCCGAAGGGTATGACTATGCATTTTTGGCATTTAACTTTAGGCCGTGGCTCTGGCACCAGTTATCCGTTTCTGTGAGACCCTTCTGAAGGATATCTGTGTCAGATGTGTTTTCTACTATGGCGCCCAGTTTGCAGTCATCTGCAAACTTTGTCAGCCATAACCCTCCTGTGTTTGCTTGTACTTCGGAAAAGTAGATGCCAAACAAGAGTGGGCCCAGGACTGAGCCCTGTGGGACACCACTTGTGACAGGCTTTGAGTCTGACATGGCGCCAGCAACTCTGACCCTGTGGGTTCTGTCACTCAGCCAGTTTGCAACCCATCTTGTGATGTATAGGTTGACATTTAAGCTGATGAGTTTTTCAATGATACCCGAGTGGGGTATTGTATCGAAGGCCTTAGCCAGATCGAGGTAGGCTGTATGGACTGCCTTTCCCTCATATATATATATCATCTGTGGTTTCAACATTGTTATAAGGTCTGAAGAAGCTCCTAAGTGAAAGCACTTACCTCTAATATATTTATAAATAAACCTGAGTTATTTTATGTTATTCGTTTATAGTTTCATTTTCGTTATCGTATCAGATATTGTTATATGTTATAGACTTCTGCCTAGAGCAACGTGTACTGTGGTAGCTCCGTAGTGGGACTTGGTATATGTATATTTTTATATATTGCTCTTATTTTTACTACGGAGCTTTTACTCCAAGGACTGTCGGCTGCCTTTTATTGTATTATTAAATATCTGTCAGTGTTTGTGCTATAAAATTTAAAACAAAAGTTTTAAATGAAATCCAAACAATCTTTGTAGAATTAAAGCAGTGTGCACGTTAGTGTTTATGGTAAATGGGGAGAAATAACCAAGTAATGGGACACTGGAATGACTGCGGGGGGGCTGTGTATGGGGGGGTCCATTTGACCATGATTTTGTGAGGGGGAGGGGCAGCAAACTCAATGACAGCTCTAGGCGGCACAAACTCTAGCTACGCCACTGCCCTAACCCTCGTCCTGTTTCGTTTTCTTCACACTTGTCTGCGGTTTTAGAGTCTTCTTCTGGTTTCAGTTAACAGTCATAGCCTTGCAGGCATTTTCCTACCTGTGTTTTTGTTCCCTTTCCATCCTATGTGCAACTTTTACTGTACCTTTTTCGTCCAGCCTTTAAGTATTTCATTCTGTGTCTCACGAGTCGAAATTATATACGACTCATAAGTGTCTAAGGGAAAAATTTATCCAAAAATGCCCCACATGCATTACATCTGGAGCACCTTTTCATACACATTTCCGTGTTTCTCCCCTTTCTGGGAATAATTCACATTCCCTTTTTGGACAGTGTGTGTCTGCATTTTCTGATAGACAACAATAATCGTATTTGGCTGTCCTTCATTTCTGCAAATGAAAACATGATCATTCTTCATCTGTTAAATGATTTCAGAGGGCTCAGAAGATAGTTTTATGCACAAAGAATCTGAGATATTGGATATGTAAAGTTCATATTATACTTGTAGTGATGTTGTTACTTCTTTGGTTTGTTGTAAGATTGTTTGAGGCATGCAGGGGAGAGATATTCACCAAGGTAAGCCAAGTCATCTAACAAGTTCTGGGATGCAGAGGACCATGGCTTTCCAGTGAAGTAGATAGATAAGTGAGTCATATTCAAGTGGCATGACTTTGGGCTGTCTGTGAGACCGCACTTTGCTTTTTTTTTTTTTTTTTTTTTTTTTTTTGCTGATCTTAGCTCTAGTAAAACATAAAAATCTGATGAGTGCTTATAAACAGTATTAATGAAAGGCTTTTAAATACCACCTACTAAGAAGAAAAAGCAGCAATGTGAAACAGTTTGAGACAAGGTGGAGCTTCTAAAATAACAGATGGCTTCTCACAGAGACATTGTGTGTATCCTTTCGTTCAGTTATTGACAAGACTACTCATCTTGAAGGAAAAGTGTCATGTTTAGTGGCATCCTTTGGTAACAGATCTCTCTCTTCTTTCCAGTGAAGGTGATTGGTGGGAGGCCCGCTCCTTGACAACAGGAGGAAATGGTTACATTCCCAGCAATTATGTGGCTCCGGTGGATTCCATCCAAGCAGAAGAGTAAGTCTTACTTTCACTTAATGAAACCACTTGCAGTTATTCTTTAAGAATGCTTTGAAGAGCTTCTGCATATGTCAGGGATTTTAAGCATGAAAAATAGTTTGTCTGTATTAGGTAATGTGGTGTGAGATGGAATGAGTTAGTAGGGGGTTTATGAAATATGTATGCGTGGATAAGATGTACAGTCATGTTTTACAAGTAGTTAAGGTTAGGGAAAATTATAGTGCATTTTTCTAAATCACAAAGAAGCTCTGTTTTCATATTTCAGTCAAGATGATGTATATTTCTTCCACATTTTAAAGTTAGATGCACTGTGTAGCATGTACTGTGTTTTGGAGTTCACTGAATTCTGAGCATCTGTGCCTACACTGTGGTACAAGTCCTGTACTGTTTAACTCATCTTTGACTTCTGAAGCATGTCAGGTACTTAAACTGTTACTGAGGCTTAAGCGTGTCTGTTACTTAAAAGGTTAAATAGGGTTTTCAGAAACCATTTTAAAGTAACAGTGCCTTTGTTGCATCTTTCCAAGTATATGTTTACTCTAACAGAGACTGCGAGTTAATCTTTGTCATGCATTATAGATTTATTTAATTAGTGACCCAACAGACAAAAGAGTACTCTCTGTATCCATAAAGAGGTAGATTGACAGTACCAAAGGTCCTTTTTCAACCAAGGCCTTTTACAAAGGAAAATTAAAAACAGAACAATAAAATTTACAAGATTAAACAAATGCTTGTCTAACCAGTCCAAATAATAATAGAATATTCAGTTGCAATGTATTTGTTTCCAATCCATCAGGATCAAAAATGAATATGGGGCAGACAAACTTGAATAAGCAAACGAAAATTATATGATATAAAACACTGGGAATGTGCTTTTGTGAACAGACACCGTTTAAGCTGTGAAGTGAAGAAGTATTGTGGTGGATATTTCTCTAATATCTGATGGTGTGATGGTATTTCAGAGTTTGTGCCCTGTAATTCAGAATCCATAGCTGCTACAAATTAAGAGATGTGAGGGATGGAGAAGCTGGAGAAGGAACTGGAAGAGAAGTATAGTGGCCTTTAGAGGGTCTTAAGAGTTTACAATTGTTCCTGAAGCATGGCAGTAATCAGTGCGTAATGATTTGCATATTACAGACAAGTGGAAAATTTTAATTTTAAGTCTAATCAGAAGTCAGAAAGCCTTGCTAATATAAGACAATACTGTTCCTTAGTCTGCACTGACAGGTAAACTGGCATATTTTGATCAAGAGTACCTGCAGAGGATGTGCTGGATTTTGAGACTATTGCTGTGAGAGGAAGTGCATATTCTAGAGTAGGAATAAACACATCTGTGCCTTCAGAGATTCTGATACTTTCCACATGTTTAAGTAAGTCTTTGCTGTTTTAGTTGCATATTCAGAAAATTAAAGTGAAGGGTCCAGCTGTACTACTAGGCATTTGTAGTGATAACAGTATATGTACCCCTTTTGTGACTGCAAGTCTTTTAGTGGTGCTAGAAAAGCAGGACCTTTACACTCATACTGGTGGCAGACCTTAGCAAAGCCTGTGTGGATAGCATGGACTTGCATGTATTGAATTACTGACAACGTACAGACCATTCCATCCTGACAAGCTGTAAACAGGGTTGTAGTAAGTAAAGTGGACAGGATATGTAAACTATGTCTGACTCTGAATAGAGCTATAGATTAGCTGAGACAACCTCCTGGCAGATTATTCGGTATTAGGAGGTTTGCAGACAGGAGGCACACATGCCTCTGAATGTGGCATCTAGAGCAGTTTCAGAATTGTGAAGAGTAGTGCATAGCTGATAAAGAAATCCCAACCCCTACCTCCAGCAGATTATCTTTTAACAGATCAGTAAGTAACATGAGCTGTTGTATTTAGTCTTATAGGTCATAGGGCAAGTGTGTTTTCTGTCGTCAAATGGAATGTTTAATCAAAACACTGAAAATATATGTTGCATCTCAGTTTTCTACATTCCATTACTAACTCTTAATAAGAGATACAGAGAAGATTCATAGATTCATATGTTCTTAGATATTTCAAGGCCACTGGGTCTCATGACATTTTTGACCTGCCAGCACCCTTCCTCAAGTAGCGCCTTCTTTCTCCATGACAGCCATTCAGATCAATCCTGGGGAAAATCTATTTTGTAGATACCCAATTTGCTCCTTCCCTTTGCTAAAGATTCCCCCTTCCAGTCCTTTTATCTCTTTTATAATATTAGGTAATTCAAATGCAGCCGGTTCAGACTTTGATTTCCACTTTGTAGTAATTGCTTTTTTCCACAGCCGACAGAATTAAACTTAATAAGGTTTACTATGTCTAGACAATTCAGATCCCTTGTCCCAGCTCAAAAAAGCATATCCTTAGTAACAGCCACTTGGTCACTCAATATTTCTAGCAGAATACTCTGTATGGAATTTTTAAAATACGCCAACTTATTACACTCCCAAAATATGTTCCCTGTTACTGTTATCTTCCCCATCACACTTCCAACATTTGCTGTCTGTCTCAAGAAAAAAATCTTGAAGGCTGCTGGGGGTATAAAAATACATATGCAAACTCTTCCAAACATAGATCCTAAGCTTCTGGAGTTTGCTGTATACCTAGGAGCAATACGCATATACTCCATTGTTCTCTTGTAAATTGTTTTTCCATTCTTTCTTCTCAGACTTTTCTAAACTCCTCTGATTTATTCTTATAGCTATTGCAGAGTATTTTGTATGCCCTACTAATTATTACTTTTTTAATAGCAGCTTCTGTTCTCCCACCAGAGCAGGTCTTCCACTTAAGATTTCTGAATCCCTTTCTCTTTGCCTATATGCTGATATCAATCCCTGGTAGGGAAGGCAATCCATGGCCTGCAGTCCAGATGTCTTTTGGGCCTCATCCCACTCTTTTACCTTTCCTCTTTAAAAATCACCGCTTGACTAAAACCAATAAAAAAACTGGTAATCAAAGAGTAACTAGTAATTATAGATTTGGTGAATGGCTTACATGGTTTTTAATTTTTTTTTACCTTTCTTTCTTTAGTTATTTACTCGCAGTACCTTGATTCCTTTGCCATTTTCTCCAGTAAAGATGTTCATCATGTTACCCTGCTGCAGTCATCACACTTGGGTTATCCTGTCGTCAGGCGGTCCCGCAGTCGGCCGGATTTCCAAAGTCTTGGTCCGACGTCGGTTGCTGTCGCCTCATCCCTGACATCAGTTCGCCAGGGGTACATATACTGCAACCGACGCCATTTTCTTCTGTCTTTCTTGCCACGCGGTGCAAGAAGCAGAAGCAGTTCGCAAGTGCCGGTCGGCCGACTCCTGAGATTGTCGAATTCGAATTTCAGACCGAAGTCTTCTATAAAGCTAAGTACCCCGTTGGGGAAACTTTTCTTGCCTCAGACCGATGTCAGAAAAAGTTAACAATTGTATTTCTTGTGGGAAGCAAATACCTCATAAGGATTTTCATTCTTATTGCATACCTTGCCTAGGCCCTGATCACAACGTCACTTCTTGTCGTTTTTGTGCTAGGTTTAATAAGCGTACTATTAAAAGACGATTTGATTTCGCACGACACTTTTTTGGTAGAAAATTTAACTATAACATGCCGTCTGAGCTACCGACTACCGGCGTGCACAAAAAGCGCAGGGATAAGGACCGACAGCCAAGGCCTAAACCTGATTCCGAGGCCTCGGTTGATCCGGTCTCCGGTTCTCCGGTTATCAGTGAGGCTCCGACGCAGCCCCTGACTACCGCAGTTCTGGAACCCGAGACTGCTATGGATATTTTGACGGAATGTACTAGGCCCACTCAGCCTTTTACTTCAGGCCCTTCCGACAATATACCTTCTAAGGACGTCGGTGCTTCTGAAACGCCATCGGTTTCTGAGGGCGTTTTCAGACCGACGACTCTCACAGTCAAAACGTTTTCTAAGTCTAAGACTCCTTCTAAAGCTAAAAATACTACACTTCAGTCTCCTGTTCAAGGCCCTATGCCTAAGAAGCAGATGCTCAAAATGGCTGAAGATTTGATTTCTCTTATCAGGGGTTCTCAGCCTCCTCCTGACAAAAGGCCTAGACAAGAGGAAGATTCTGCTTCTTCTGAGCAACTGTCTATTTCTTCGGATTCCTCTGAAGACCAAGACTTTTCCTACTCTCCTTATGAAGATTCTGATGCTGAGGACTCTATTCCCTCAGCCTCCCCTCCTGAAGACTACTCTTTTGGGGAAACTTTACACACTATGAGGGAACATTTCCACTGGGAAGGTCAGGATTACTCTGATTCCAAGAAAAGGCTCAGAGAGATGTCCTTCATGGATGCATCTGCAGTCATAACAAATGGGTTGTCCTGTCGTCAGGCAGCCCTTCGGTCGGCCGGATTCCAAAGTCTGGGTCCGGCTTCGCTGATGTCGCACTTCACGCGTCATCTCTGCTGGTCTTCGGGTATAAAGGCATCAGCCGACGCCATTTTCCTCAGTCTTTCTTGCCGCGTGGCGCCCGAAGCAGAAGCTGTTCGCAAGTGCCGGTCGGTCAGATCCAGAGATTACTACTACCGAATACTACTTCGAAGACTTCTAAAAGCTAAGTACCCCGTTGGGGACTCTTTCTTGCCTCAGCCGATGTCAGAAAAAGTCAATAACTGTTTAACTTGTGGGAAACAAATACCTCATAAAGATTTCCACTCCTATTGTCTGCCTTGCTTAGGCCCAGACCACGACGTAGCAGCCTGTTCGGCCTGCGCTTCCTTCAACCGACGAACGCTAAGGCGTCGGTCGGAGTTTGCTGAACAGTTTTTTGGCTCAGACTTTGCTTACATTATGCAGTCGGATCCTCCAACTACCCAAATTGTTAAAAAACGCAAGGAAAAAGACAGACACTCGCGGTCCGCGGTTTCGGCCGAAACCACGGTTAAGCAAGCCGTGAGTGTCTCGGTTTCGGCCAAAACCGAGAAAACTGGTCAATCTTCAGCCGAATCCTTGGCTACTACTGAGACTCCTGCTACCTTACCTGAATCGGCCTCAGAAATTTTGCCTACAACTGTGGTTTCTAGTGAGTTATCAGACACCATCCCTTTGGATGTTTCTACCCCAGCACGTGGTGCTGCTAGACCCCCTGCAGCCATGTCTATCAAGGCCTTTGCCAGGGCTAAAGCAGCCAAATCTGCTAAGTCAGTGCCTGTTAAACCTCCCTCACACAGGCCCACTTCTAGTTCACAAATGCTTACTCTGGCAGAAGATTTAATATCCTTAATTAGGGGATCCCAATCTCACCCAGACAGGGCCTCTCAGCCCCCAGAAAAGAGACCTAGGACAGAGCCCCCCTAGCCAGTGTCCTCTGATGATTCTGCGGATGACTCCGACATTACAGAACAGCCAGAGGATCCTTTTTCTACTTATGAAGACTCCGATGCTGAAGAATCCATTCCAGCTGCCTCACCACCAGAGGAATTTTCCTTTGGGGAAATCTTACATGCCATGAGAGAACAATTTCAATGGCAGGGACAAGATTTCTCAGATTCAAGAAAAAGGCTTAGGACTTTTCTGCATTTACCACAACATAGGCCCTTAGCTATACCTCCTGTTTTGCCTGTTGTGGATGATGCATTTAATGATGTCTGCACTGCTCCTGATTCTTTACCTCCAGCCCCTGCCAAACCTGATAGATTTTACAGGGTTCCAGACACTCATCACCACCTATACAAGGCCCCACTGGCAGACCCCGAAACTATTTCCCAGGGGCCTAAGGCAGTAGCCTCGACCACAGCAAAAACCCTATTCCTTCAGAAAGGGAATCCAGGTCCTTGGACAGATGGGGGAAAAAAAGTTTACACCTCTGCTACTCTCTCAGCTAGAGCTTTAAACTGTCAGTTTCACATGATCCAATACCAAGAGTTTATGCTTGATCAGTTAACTAAAAAGTATCCTCTGATGAATCTATAGATAAGAAATATGTATTAGAAATGGTGAATAACATACAACAAGTTAGTAACCATTCCTTAAAATGTGGCTATGATGCACTGGAGGCTTCATTTAGATCAGCCATGACTGGCACAGTGATAAGAAGACATGCATGGTTGAAAGAGCAGGTCTTACGGATCATGTTAAAGCTAAGCTATTAGATGCTCCTATGGATAAGGCCAGTTTATTTGGTACACCTGCCCAGCAGGTAATGAAGAAAATGGAAGAAAAGGCAAAATCTGTACAAACAGTTAAAGATTTCTTACAGGTTCAGCCCCCAAGGTTTAGCAGGAACTGGCCTGCCAAAAATTGGTCCTTTCCTGACTCCACAAGATCCCAAAGGGGTAGGAATAGACGCTCCAGAGGCAGAAATCAATCCAGAGGAGGTGCCTACAGAGGACGACAGTGGCAAGGTAATAACAGAGGCACAGACACAACCACTACCACTGCAACAGGACAATCACAGTGACTTGGCTCTAACTCCGCCTACCAGGGAGCAAATAGCAGCACCATTAGGCGGAAAATTAGCTTTATTTTCGAAAAATTGGCACTATATCACAAAAGACAAGTGGATTTTGCAAACCATAGACCAAGGCTACCGGTTCCACTTCCACACCTTACCAGTAAAAAGAGGAATGCCAAACCTGCCTCCAAATCAAAAAATAGAAGCTCTACAGCAGATAACGGAATTAACAAAGATGAGAGCTGTGGAAAGAGTACCAATAACAGAACAGGGCAAAGGATTCTATTCCAGACTCTTCCTAGTACCAAGAAAAGAAAAAAGTTGGAGACCTATTCTCGACCTGTCCATCTTAAACACATATATCATTGTCCCAAAATTCAAAATGCTGACCCTACAGCAACTTCTTCCCATGCTGGGCAAGGAGTGTTGGCTGGTAACTCTAGATCTCAAGGAGGCATACCTGCACGTCCCCATTCGACCAAATTGCAGAAGATACCTCAGATTTCTTGCAGGATCAGAGCATTATCAATTCTCAGCATTGCCCTTTGGCTTATCTACTGCCCAGAGTATTCACAAAATGCCTGGCATCAGTAATCGCTCACTGCAGACTACAGGAATCCAAATTTATCCATACCTGGACGACTGCCTGCTACAAGCGGACAACAAAAGCAAACTGACAACAGATTTACAAAGGGTCATTTACTTGCTACAAGCCCTGGGATACACAGTCAATTTACAAAAGTCAAGGCTGATACCATCCCAAACAAGAACATTCTTGGGCGCGGAATTGGACACAGTAAAACAAATGGCATTCCTAACTGCAGAAAAACAAAAGAACTCCTCTTTACTTCTTGGCATTAACAAAACAGAACAAACTAACAGCAAGAAAAGTTCTGCAGGCCTTGGGCTTCATGGCATCATGCATAATCTTGGTCCCACATGCCAGACTGCATATGAGAAAACTACAGTGGTACCTAAAGAATTTATGGTCTCAACACAGGCACAGCCTAGAAGCAGAAATACCACTAATCCCATGCCTAAAACAGGAGTTCCTATGGTGGGCTCAAGCATGCCAGTCAAACCCAGGCCTACCCTTCCACAACTTTCGAACAAGCCAAACCATCACAACAGGCGCCTCAGACCTAGGATGGGGGCACATGCTGGACAAATGCGCACAAGGATTGTGGACTCAGGACCAGCTGCACCTGCACATAAACCAAAAGAAATGCTGGCAGTAAAACTGGCAATCCAAAAATTCAGACCATTCCTCAAAGAAGGCCATTTGATGATAAGGACAGACAACACCACAGTCATGTGGTACATCAACAAACAGGGAGGCACTCATTCATACCCCTATGCAGAATGACTTTGGACCTTTGGAATCTGGCACTCAGCTACAACATCCAGTTACAGGCAATATTTGTACCGGGAAAAGAGAACACCCTAGCAGACATGTTAAGCAGAACCACCTCGGATGCTCACGAATGGATGCTACACCCGGACATCTTCAAGACCATCACAAAGAAATGGGGAATGCCACAAATAGATCTATTCGCTTCCTCTCAATCACCAGCTCAAAAAATTCTGCACAAGGACATTCCACCCACTTGCATGGAAGGTGGATTCGCTCTCCTTCAGCTGGAAAGGTCTGACAGCATATGCATTTCCACCTCTTCCCTTGATACACAAGGTATTACTGAAAATCAAAGAGGAACGCCCAAGGATAATCCTGATAGCTCCGAACTGGCCAAGACAACACTGGTACCCATTGCTGAGGAGCATGTCTCAGGAGAAAATGTGGCCAATACCCTTGATGCCTTTGATGTTAACTCAGAACAACTACAACATCATGCATCCAAACCTAAAAACTTTGCAACTGACTGCCTGGAACATCACATAGCAGCAACTAATCCAGATCTTTCCCAAAGGGTTAAAGACATTATCCTTGAAGCCCGCAGACCTTCAACAAGAAGGAACTATGCAGGAAAATGGAAAAGGTTTGTCATTTGGAGTGCTGAAAGAGGAAAAGATGTGTCGAATATAGATATTGCTAACATTCTGGAGTATTTGGCAGAGCTTCTACATACAGGCCTGTCCTACTCCTCCATCAAGATACATGCATCAGCTATTTCAGCAGAATACAGCTTTGATCCACCTGTCTTTTCACATCCTCTACTCAGGCAGTTCCTCAGAGGGATCAAGAATGTAAAACCTCCTAGGAAACCACCATTACCAGCATGGGACTTGAACTTTGTGCTAGAAAAGTTAACACTCCCTCCGTTTGAACCAGCAGCAACAGCAGATCTACAGCACCTGTCATGGAAAACTGCTTTCCTACTGGCAATTACCTCAGCAAGGAGGGTTTCTGAACTACAGGCCTTAATGGCAGTACAACCCTTCCTAATCTTCCATCAAGATAGGGTGTCCATGAGAACTAATCCTACATTTATGCCTAAGGTGGTATCCAGAGTGTCTTTAAACCAGGCAATCCACCTACCTACCTTCTTCCCCAATCCACAAAACAGAGGGGAAAGAATGCTGCATACCTTGGATGTACATAGACAGCTACGCTACTACCTGGACAGAACCAAAAGTAACAGAAAAACTGACCAGCTTTTTGTAGCCTATGCAACAGGAAGGCAAGGAAAAGCAATTTCCAAACAGACAATCTCCAAATGGATAGGAAATTGCATAAGATTCTGTTACTTCTACCATGGAAAACCAATTCCACAGAACATAAGGCCTCATTCTACAAGGGCTACAGCCACTACCACAGCTTTCTTATGAGGAGTGGCAACCAAGGACATTATTGAGGCGGCTACTTGGACCTCCGTGCATACATTTGCCAAGCATTATAATTTACCTCTGTATTCTAGATCCCGAGCAGGGTTTGCCACTGCTGTACTACAAGGGATCCTAACCACACCATAATTTTTTCTTCCTCCTCCCCTAGTTGGCTATGGTATTCTACCCATTTGTTATGACTGCAGATGCATCCATGAAGGACATAGTACAGTTTTGTACCTACCATAAATGTAGATGTCCGAACTGGATAGCATCTGCAGTCAGGATTACCCTCCCTCCTTCCCCTCTGTGGTACTCCTAGGGTATTTACCCTCCAAATAGCTAGCTGGGAGTCTCTTATGGTGTATTTGTTTGTATATATGTACATACATGCTTATTTTTTGTGTTTGCCTTCTATCTTTTTGGAAACATTGGCATTTATCCAAAATTTAGCCTTCCAAGAGGGCAACTGGCATCTGGGGCAAGAAACACTGAGGAAAATGGCGTCGGCTGATGCCTTTATACCCGAAGACCAGCAGAGATGACATCGGGCGAAGTGCGACATCAGCCGAAGCCGGACCCAGACTTTGGAATCCGGCCGACCGAAGGGCTGCCTGACGACAGGACAACCCATTTGTTATGACTGCAGATGCTATCCAGTTCGGACATCTACATTTATGGTAGGTACAAAACTGTACTTTTCTTTTACTCCCCCAACACAGACCTCTAGCCATCCCACCTGTTTTGGACATTGTGGATGATGTCTATTTAGAATCCAGTTTCAACCCAGACTCTCTACCTCCTGCTCCGGCTAAGCCTGACAGATACTACAGAGTACCTGATTCCCACAAATTTCTTTACAAAAGCCCAGTAGCTGACCCAGAGACCATCTCCCAGGGTCCCAAGGGGGCTAAGGCTTCCATGGCTAAAAACCCAGTACCTTCTGAGAGTGACTCAAGAGCACTAGACAGGTGGGGGGAAAAAGGTTTACACCTCAGCCACATTAGCTATGAGAGCACTAAATTGTCAATTTCATATGCTCAAGTATCAGCAGTTTCTAATCTCTCAGTTAAAACAAAAGATAACCTCCCTTCCTCAACAATCTGAATTGAAAGAAGTACAGGATTTGTTGCACGCCACCGAGCAGGTGGGCAAACATACCTTACAATGTGGGTTTGATTCTTTGGAGGCCTCCTGCAGAGCAGCTGTCACTGGATCAGTTATACATAGGCATGCCTGGTTAAAGGAACAAAGTCTACCTGATCATGTTAAAGCAAAACTACTGGATGCACCCTTACAGCAGGATGTTCTTTTTGGAGTTAAAGCAGAAGAAGTGCTAAAGAAAATGGAAGATAAGGCGAAATCAATGCAGACAGTCAAAGATTTCCTACAAGTACAACCGCCTCGCGTCAGCAGAAACTGGCCAACAAAAAATTGGTCCTTTCCAGCCACTGACAGACCTCAGAGGGGTAAATACAGGCACCCAAGGGGCAGAGGACAACCACAAGCCCAGTATAAACCTCGCCAATGGGGCACTCCAACCCAGAAAGGAGGAGAAGACAGGTCTCAACCCACCAGAAGGCAAACTCAATGACTTGTACCTCAACTGGCCAAACAAAGCTCTTTTGTCAGCCCCCTTGGGGGGAAAACTAGCGCTTTTTGCAGACAACTGACACATGGTCACAAAGGACAAATGGGTCCTAGACATAATTTTACGAGGATACAGATTCCACTTTCACACCTTGCCAATGAAAAGAGGAATGCCAAACCTGCCACTAAATCAAAGGGCAGAGGCTCAAAATTACAGCTCTCATGGTCATGAGAGCCATTTAACGGGTACCGATTCAAGAGCAAGGCCAAGGATTTTACTCAAGGCTGTTTCTAGTACCCAGAAAGGACAATGCTTGGAGACCAATTCTGGACCTTTCAATTCTAAACACTTACCTACAAGTCCCAAAATTCAAGATGCTAACACTACAGCAGCTACTTCCCATGTTGGGCAAGGAAGCATGGCTGGTAACGTTGGACCTCAAGGAGGCATACCTGCATGTCCCTATCAGACAAAGTTGCAGAAGATACCTCCGTTTCATTGCAGGTTCAACCCATTACCAATTCTCTGCACTGCCCTTTGGCTTATCTACTGCTCCCAGAGTTTTCACAAAATGCCTGGCACCAGTAATTGCATACTGCAGACAAAGAGGAATTCAAATATATCCATACCTGGATGACTGCCTCATCCAAGCAGAAAGAAAAGACATACTCTTACATCATTTGGCTTTTGTAAAGCATCTACTAAATTGTCTGGGGTACACAGTAAATGAAAAGAAGTCAAAACTAGTACCCTCACAAAAAATGACATTCCTGGGTGACAGCTTGGACACAACGGCCCAGTAGGCTTATCTTACACCAGACAAGCAACTACAACTGACTCAATATTTCAAGACAATGGCAACAAAGACCCAATTAACTGCAAGAAAAATTCTGCAGGCTTTGGGCTTCATGGCATCTTGCATTCTGATAATACCATTTGCAAAACTGCCTATGAGGAAATTACAGTGATACCTAAAAAGTGTATGGTCTCAACACAGCCACAGCTTGGACACAGTGATATCTCTCATTCCCTGCCTTCAACAGGAATTTCTATGGTGGGCAAAGGCATGTCACCTCAACAAGGGTCAGCCTTTCACCTTGCCCCCAACCAGGCAAACTATCACAACAGACGCCTCAGACTATGCCTGGGGGGCACACATGGCAGGGCAATGCATTCAAGGCCTATGGACTGCAGAACAAAGAAAATTGCACATTAATCAAAAAGAGATGCTAGCTGTACAGAAAGCTCTGACAGCCTTCAAGGATCTACTACATCCAGGACAACTTGCAATAAAGACGGACAACACCACAGTAATGTGGTACATAAACAAACAAGGGGGCACACATTCCTACCCTCTTTGCAGGCAAGCAATAATCTTATGGAACACAGCTCTGGCCTACCAAGTCCAGTTACAAGCTCAATTCCTGCCAGGACAGAAAAACACATTGGCAGACGACCTAAGCAGAAACATCAAAGATCCCCACGAGTGGAAGCTAGACCCACAAATATTTACAATGATAACTCAAAAATGGGGCCTACCAAATATAGACCTGTTTGCCAGTCCTCAAAACTACCAACTGACAAAATTTTGTACAAAGACATTCCACCATCAAGCTTGGAAAGTGGACGCTCTCTCCTTCAGTTGGAAAAACCTGACAGCATATGCCTTTCCTCCGTTACCTTTCTCACAAAGGTTCTTTTGAAGGTCAAAAAGGAGAAACCTCGACTAATTCTCATAGCCCCAGACTGGCCATGCCAGCACTGGTACCCGCTATTGAAGAATATGGCTCACAACCCACCATGGATATTGCCTCAAATACCTCATTTGTTCACGCAGCAAAACAAACAGATTCTACACAGCCAGCTGAAAATGAAAACCTTAAACCTGGCTGCATGGCAAATCTTTTAAACATCCAACCAGCCCCTCTTTCACAAGCAGTTCTGGATGTTATTCTGGAAGCCAGGAGGCCAAGCACCAGGAAGGCTTACTCGGACAAATGGAAAAGGTTTTCTGCCTGGAACCAAGCTAAAGGCCAAGACACAACTCAGCCTCATATGCCTCACATTCTGCAGTATTTAGCAGAGATGTTGCACAAAGGACTTTCCTTCTCCTCAATTAAAATCCATGCTTCAGCTATTTCAGCTCACTACGACACAAATCCACCTTTATTTTCACATCCTCTTCTAAAGCAGTTCCTCAGAGGGACAAAAAACATTAGACCACCTAGAAGAGCTCCTACACCAACATGGGTCCTCAACTTTGTTCTGGAAAAACTAACGTTACCTCCCTTTGAACCAGCTTTCTCTACAGACCTTCAGTTCCTATCTTGGAAGACTGCCCTGCTCCTGGCAATAACTTCTGCTAGGAGAGTCTCAGAATTACAGGCACTAATGGCAGTGGAACCTTTCCTCATTTTTCATCAAGACAGAGTTTCTCTATGAACTAATCCTTCCTTCATGCCTAAGGTGGTTTCCAGTGTAGCTTTAAATCAAACCATCCATCTACCCACGTTCTTTCCCAATCCACAGAACAAAGGTGAGAGACTCTTGCATTCCTTGGACATTCACAGGCAGCTTTGTTACTACTTGGACAAAACTAAGGCTTTCAGAAAAACTGACCAGCTCTTTGTATCCTATGCTACAGCTTCTCAAGGGAGGGATATATCCAAACAAACCATTTCTAAATGGATAGGCCATTGCATACGGTTCTGTTATACCCATCATGGGAAACCAGTTCCTACTACCATTAGATCCCACTCTACCAGGGCAACAGCTACCTCTACAGCCTTTCTCAGAGAGGTTCCTACCAAGGAAATTTTAGAAGCTGCAACTTGGAGTTCAGTACACACCTTCACCAAACACTATCACTTATCTCTTTATTCTAAGTCCAGGACAGGCTTCGCCACTGCAGTTCTGCAGGGCCTCATTGCCTCCACTAACCCTCTATGATACCTCCACCCTACCTTAGCTTTGGGACTCAACCCAAGTGTGATGACTGCAGCAGGGTAACACGATGAACATAGTACAGTTTTGTACCTACCATAAATGTAGATGTTCGAGTGTTCACCCTGCTGCAGTCCAGGTTACCCTCCCTCCAACCCCTCTGATCTTCTGGCTAAATCTCTGCTATCAACCAAAAACACCCAAAGCTGTGAGGATGTATATAATTTTATTGCTTCAAATCTTATCAGCAATGGTCAAAACCATGCTGAACAAGCAAACCGGTTTCGGCTAATATAAGCCTTTTTCAATGCCAAGTAATCAAAAAAGTAAAACATCACCATTGTGAGCCCTACTTATAGTCCCTCTCTTAAAGAGGTATTGCCCAAATTGGATTCAATATAGTAACTAGATGAGAAATTCAAACAATTCAAACAGCATATACCCATGATTCATCCCATACATTGGAAATTCTGTTTGGTGTTTGTACAAAAAATAATAAATAATAGTAAATGGATTGCAATATAAATATACATGTGTATATTCCAACAATGTTTGGCATACATAAAGCTATATACAAAGTGTATATTAAATGGAACAATTCAAACAGATATGCCCCAAATCAATAACTCAACATTATGAGTGTATATCACAATATATATATAAGGCTAGGATGTATATTTTATATAACCATATAAAACCCACCCATAGTGGGTATAAAAAATCACAATGTGAAAATGGAATACATAAGAATGGAATATATCGAAATATACTTATATTTACAACCTACTAAATTGGTTCTAATGTATTCAAACCTGGTCTAAAAAGACCACCTAACCTTATGATCCATTTATGCTCCATTTCATTGAGTTTCTTATGCCATCCTGCCTTCATTTGTCGATGTAGAGTGATTCTATCTATAATGATGAATGTGAAATGGGCAGAAGGATGTTCAAGGGTATGTTTATACAAAGCATTAGTCATGCGTTTGTGTTTAATTGCACTAATATGTTCACAAACCCTCAGTTTAACAGGCCTGGAGGTCTGTCCCACATAAAATGCAGAACAATTACATGTGGCCAAATATACTGCCCAATCCGAACTACAATTAGAAAACACCCTAATGCAAAAAGCCTGGGATCTATTTCTGCTACAGAAATCACTAGTTTTAGGCATGTATTTACAAAATGAACAAGGGCCACATGGAAAACTTCCCTTCAATGTGTTTCCCTCCAAAGTGGTCTGTAATGGATACTGTGAGCTATATCTCTTGTAATGGGTTAGAAAGGAATTTAAATTTCTACCCCTTCTGTAAGAAAAAGAACACTGTTGGGGTAATATATCATTCAGAATTTCATGAGAACGTAAAATGTCCCAATGTTGATTGATAATCTCAACAAATCGATTAGTATTAGCCCCATAAGTGGTAACTAACCTTAAAGTGGAATTCTTCCCTGATCTATGATTGAACTGTTGTTTAGATTTATATTGTAATAAATCTGAACGTGATGAATGTTTAACTGTTTTCAAAGATTTGATAATGATGTGTTTTTGATATCCACGATCAACAAATCTATTAACAAGATCATCACAAGCCTTGGAACCTTCCTCTGAAGAGGAACATATTCTTTTCATCCTCATAAATTGTGATTTGGGGATGTTGTGGATGATGTGGCGTGGATGACAACTGTTCGCATGTAGCAGAGTGTTGTACTGGGGAAATTTTCTATAGACTGATGTAGCTAGAGTTTGATCCTGAAGTCTCTTAATCATGACATCCAAAAACACAATGCTATCATATTCTATGTTGACCGAAAAACGAATTCCGAAACTGTTGTCATTTAAATAATCAACAAATTTGGAAAGTTGTTCCTTAGTTCCACGCCACACCATCCAACAATCATCAAGATATCTTCTCCAAATATCAAGATCTACCAAAAAAGAATTGTGATGCGTATCATATATATAAGTGGCCTCAAAATAACCCATGAACAGATCCGCATATATGGGGGCAAAAGACGCCCCCATTGCTGTTCCATTGACTTGCCAATAAGCTTGGCCATTGTAATAAAAGATGTTCTTACATAACACAAATTCGGTTAGTTTGGTCAAAAAATTGTTAAATTCCATAGAATACAATTTTGATTTATAAAGCCAATATGAAACCGCTAGAATACCTAATTCATGTGGTATGCTGGTATATAATGAGGCCACATCAAGTGTACACAACCACCAAGAGGATTCCAATTGTGAATCTTGAACTATATTGAGAAACTCCGTTGTGTCCTGTATACGTGATCGAATATGTTTCAATAAAGGTTTTAAATAAACAGTAAGAAAACAGGATAAAGGTTCAGTTAAAGAACCACGCCCAGAAACAATAGGTCTACCTGGGGGGTTTTTTGGATCCTTATGGATTTTGGGTAGCAAATACAGGTACTGGTGTATAGGTTCCTCCACCTGTAATTCCTTAGCTACCTTCTCCGTAATTACCCCCTGAGTAACTGACACCTCCAAAAACCTGTCTATTTCAGCCTTAAAACGTAAAGTAGGATCCAACTTAAGCTGTTTATAACAGCTAGTATCCGACAACTGTCGAAGAGCTTCATTATGATATGCTAAATAGTCCATGACCACTATGGCACCTCCTTTGTCTGCCATTGTAATGACTAGCTGTTGATTATTCTTAAGCTCTAATAAAGCCTGTCTTTCACTATGGCTTAGATTATTAAATTGTGGTTGATATACATTGGCATAGTGTAGTTCTTTCATGATACATTCCCTGAAAATAGAGACATGTTTATTCATTGGAGCAACAAAAGTAGATTTTCTGAATCTAAATTCAGTAGATCTTTGAGAATCATTCTTATCTGAAAAAAATATTTTCAGATTAAGTAATCTACAAAAATTGTTAACATCATTTAATAAATCATGTTCAGGAACCACAGAACTTGGAACAAAGTTCAATCCTTTATTCAAAAGTGTGATTTGACCAGGGGAGAGAACAATAGAAGAGATATTATGAACATTATTAGTTACTGTATCATCTTTTGCAACAGATTCTGTAAAGTCAGAGTATTGGAACCTAGATCTATGTTTTCTGCCCCCCCCCCCTCCTCCTGCCCTTTGGTCTAAAGGGGGCATCTGTCTTCTTTTGGCCACTGGGGACACCTGACGTGAGGATGCTTCTCCATCCGACGTAGAATAGGTTTCTTCCTCAGAAGTAAAATCTGAGGAGGTATGTGCATGTCTGAGAATTGACCTGGGTCTTTTCTTGTTGTTATTATTATTAACCCTTTGATTCATCCTAGGTTCACTAAATCTAACTGTTTTTTGATTAATAAAGGGCTTCCCCTTTTCATAATCCATGAGATCACGCTGAAATTTATTAATCTTTCTCTTCATCAATTGCTTTTCTAAAATGGACAATTCTTTGGCTAAATTGGAAATGTGTTGAGAGTAAAACTGATGCTTGTTAAATTGTTCGACCTCCAAGCATAAACCTTGAATATCCGACAAATTGTTGATAATAGTTCTATCATAATATTTCAACAGACAACTAACAAAGAGCATGGATGCTGAATGTTGTGCTTCTGCCCAGTCCTTAGATAACTCCTCATCAACATGTGCCACCAAAGGTTGTAGTCGTACCCTCAACCCCCTTGGTGTTATGTTCTTGGCTTGATAAGCTTTAAACAGCTTCATATGCCACACATTAGTACGTAAAGTTTTCATGTGTTTCCCCAATTTAGTAAAAGTATAACTACATTTTTGTTCATCATTAGCTATAAATTCACTACTCCCAGAACTGGCATTGTTGGTCAAACCAAACACCTCCAAATTATCCTTATCAGCTGACAATCCATGTAGAATGTCTTTTAAATCCATAATGGAATAATTCAAAAAAGTACTGTAATGAGAAAAAATGTATTCTTTAAAATTTCCGAAACACTTCCAGACTAAACAACCAGTGTATAACAGTCCTCAATAGAAAGAGGTACAAAGTCTGTCTATAAATGGAAGAGAAAATTGTATAGACTTGTCTAAACTATAATATCTAGACCAAAACCAAAAATATCAGATATAACAAAAGGTCTATACATATCCCTAGCCTTGAACAGAACCCCCAACAATCTGTGGATGTTATTGAGTGGGACAAAACATGAAAATATGCCAATTTCCTATTGGGAAAAACAAGTGATTCACCATATTCAAAAAACTATATATCCAAAAAACTTCAAAATCAACCAGAATGACATTCGTCTCATCTGGTATTTATATGGCCCATACTAGATCAGGTTATAGTAAACCAGAGTAATCATAGTAATCTTAATATTCATCTGCTCTGGTAAAAAAATTTCGCCAACTTTCTAAAAATGAAAGTTGTTGATAGTTATTATAAACCAGAATGACCTTCATCTCATCTGGTACAAATGTGCTCAATTTTAAACAAAATTGAGCAACCTTAAAGCATATTAAACCAGAACGACCTTCATCTCATCTGGTAATATGTTGGACCATGTTAACCCTAAATAGAGTTGTTAGAATCTCTCTACCTTAATATAAAAATGTAATATCCCAATATTGAACATAATTAACATCTTAAATGAATGTATAACTGAATGTTACTGAAAATGTTCCAGAAAATTAAATCCAAATGAAATAATATTCAGTGTATCTCAACCAACAATGCCAGGCTACATCCAAAGTGTCAGTTAGAAACAATGCACATGCTGCCCCTTATATCCAATGGAACCCAAAAGAGCCTAAATATTTCCAATTTAAAAGTAATGGCCCTATATGATGGATAGTTAGTGTCCTAGTATCAATAACCTGTGTTCTTGAAAGTGCAAAAACATTCCCGACTATGCACATAAATAGACTAATCCTGTTGGTTCCTCACCATAATTGTTCAATGTCCTGACAAACCCAACCCGCTATTGTAAAACCATAGGTCATTCATGATACACTGACCCCTAACGCAGACAAAAATCATGCAACCCTGTTGAACAATATAACATAAACCAACCTGATAGCATGAGTATAGCTCTCTTCTATGCCATATCAAAATGCAAATTACCAAAAATATGGAAACACATGTTGTAATAACACACATTTACAATATTCATGTAATACTTGTATGACTTTGTCTATAAAAGAACGGCCAAAAAAATTGAAAATGGCTCCCGTTCCATATTATATATACAAGACCGTTGTTACACAAATGTCTGCATGGAATACAAAATTTGAGTAATTCGATCTGAGCTAATAGCTCTCCCCTATGTTATACCCTAATCAAAGTAGCCCGTAGACCACCTACAAAGAATACAAAAAAACATATTGTGATATAACGTATGAAAAAGTATAGAGTGCACCATGAGCTGTAAAAATCTCCACAAAATTCCTTGGTAGATTGAAAAAGCACAAACTTGTAAGATAAATCCACTTTAATAAAAGTGAAAACTGCAGAAACAGGTGTGAGCGCTTTCGCGTTGGCTTGCAACGCTTCATCAGACATGAAAAAATACTACAGAATCCATCTTTAAATATGTTAAAATCACATGACATCACATAAATTTAAAAGGGCAATACAAAAAATAACTATTTGTACATAGATTTCATATCATTAAAAATCATGAGGCAAAAACCATATAGTGATAATAATTCAATAAAATAATAAAGTTTTAAAAACATTATATGAAATCTCATTGTTAATGTTTAAGTGATCTAGCTGCTAAAGAAGGCTTGATACTAAGCCTATCATTGAGCCCAAACCTGTGGGCTTGGAGTTTCAAAATCCATTTGTTCTCTTTCTCTTCTACTCTATTTATTAAATTACCTAGCCTTGCATCTGTATGAACTAATTCCAAGACTAAGAATTTAAAAATGTGTGTACTGCCAAGTTCAGTAGTATGTTTAGCCAGGGCATTGAGTGTGTTATTCTTATTGATGGCATATATGTGTTCCCTTATGCGCTCACGCAAAGATCTGGTAGTCATACCTACATAGAATTTGCGACAAAGTTGACACTCTGCCAAATAAACTAAGTTGGTAGATTTACAAGTGGCATAGTGTTTGAAGAAGTAAGTTCTCTGTGTGGTGGGATGTGTATATGTGTGAGTATGGGAACAAGATATGTGTCTGCATTGATTACATGATTGGCAAGGAAAAGTTCCTTTCTTGTGAGAGTTGTTCGAGTGGAAACCATGAGGTCTGTCATAACACAGAAGTCGATTAAGGGACAGCATATTTCTATAAGCCACCCTGGGTCGAGTCTCGACAAGAGATCTGATGTTATCATCTATCAAAAGAAGGTGCCAATGTTGATTGATGATACGTTGTATGTGATTGTTTCTGTTTGTAAAAGGAATAATGATTCTGTTAGAAGTAGTTTTAACAGAAGGCTGTTGGTTAATAGAAATGACAGGCCTGGTAATGAGTGGAGCACCTTCATTGGATCTTCTAGAATCACCTTCAAGAATAGCCTGATTGACCAGCTTGTTGTTGTATCCTCTGGAAATAAAGTTTTGGGCTAAACATGTTTTGTGCTTTTGGTAAGATGTATCTACAGATGTCAATCTGGAAACCCTAGTGGTTTGATTCCTCACTATATTCTTATAAATATGTGGTGGATGCATGCTCCCTCGATGTAGAAGATTATTTCTCCAACAGCTTTTTTTGAAAAGCTCAGTTTCAAAACCATGTGTCCCCATGATAACTTTAATGTCAAGGAAATCTATATTGACTGGGGAATAATTACAATCAAAGCCAAGAAAATCAGTTGACTTGTTCAGATGATCGACAAATTTCAAAAGTTGGGATGGTGTCCCATCCCATAGGAGGAACACGTCATCCACAAATCTGTTATAAAGCCTCAGGTGGTTAGAGACGCTAGGGTCTTCAGTGAATACAAAGTTGTGCTCCCATTGTGCCAACACCAAATTGGCGTAGGCATTGGCACAAGGGGTGCCCATTGCTACGCCCTTTGTTTGTAAAAAATATTCATTTTGGTAGCAAAGTACATTATTCTCTAAAATAATCTCTAAGAGAGACATGTACCTGTTTATAGTTCGTGAGGCTAATTGATTGCGTAATAAAAGTGCTCTGACATACTCCATACCTTGATCATTCGGTATGGAGGTAAACAACGATCTGACATCTAAGGTTACCAATAACATATTATCTGAAGATGAAAAGGTGTCATTGAAGTTAGCCAAATTACGTATAAAATCATTGGTGTCTTTTAAAATATAAGTAATGTTGGTTACAATTGGTTTAAACATCTTGTCGAGGTAGATTGACAAGGGTTCGGTCAACCAACCCCGACTAGATACAATTGGACGTAGGGGAGGATCAAAAAGATTCTTATGTATTTTTGGGAGTCCCCTAAACGATGGTATCAAAGGCTTGTCAACCAAAAAATAAGTATATAGCTCATTGTCAATAACACCAGATAACAATAAGTCATAAAGCATAGCTTGCACGTCCCTAATCAGGGTGTTTAACTTAAAGCCTGCTATGGATAGGTATGTTTCACTATCTGTGAGCATAAGATGCATTTTGTCATCATATTTGGAGCTATCCATGATAACGACAGCTCCTCCTTTGTCAGCTTGTCTGATAGTAATGTATTTATTCTGTCGTAAATTATTAAGGGCTTGCCTTTCAGCAGGTGTTAAATTATAAAACTCTGGTTTGACAGTCAAATCATTGTATAAATCAAATAGGTCTCTCTCAACTGCCTGTTCGAATGCATCAAGTAAAGGATGCTGTGGCGGTATAAATAATGATGGTTTCCTAAAGGGTTTAACACTATTGGTATGGCAGTCATCACTATCACCATATAACAACTTTAATGCTAAGTTTCTTGTAAATAACTTTACATCAAGAACAATGTCTGTCACATCATTGCAGCTTGAGGGAATGAATGCAAGACCCTTATTCAAAACATTAGTTTCAACAGCATCTAAACAATGATTGGAAATATTTATCACTAAATGCTCAGAGTTAACTTCATTGTGAAGACATGTAGAGTCATTTAAGTTCTTGTTCGCCATACCTTCTTCACAGGTGGTGTGGGGTCGTCCATATTTTTCCTTTTGTTTGCCTTCGTTTGTGGCGACCAAGTCCTCCTCTCCTGAGGTTTGTAAGGCAAAGGAAAAGAAGGCATGCCTTCACCTAAGGCAAAGAGCTCGCTCGCCGGTTGTCTGATAAATGTATCAATAGAAACTTGCTTAGCGTGGGTATCATGTTTGCGTCTGGTAGCAGGGTTAGTTTGTTCAGAAACAGGAACTGTCTCTGAATCAAACGCATTGTGTATCTCCGCTTCAACAAGAATAGATGTGGGCCGTTGATCTAACGGCTGTTTTTGCAATGCAGATGTCGTACTAGATTGTCGTTCCACAGCAGTAAATCCTTCAACTGGCATCAGCAATGTAGGAGTAGCTGGGGCTTGTAATTGCTCGGTGGGCGGATGAGGAACAGGTGCATTGTCCAATCGGGTGCTGGAATTCTCGGCTCGCGGTGGTACTGGGTCTCTCGGCCATGAGAAAACTTGGGACCTACTGAAATCAATGAAGTCCCTTTGTAATTTTCTCTTTTTGTCGCTTAGGCATTTAATGTCTACAGATGAAATCATGTGTTTTAAATCATTAAAAAGAGTGTCGAGTTGTTCATTGCTCAGTAACTCAGTCAGGTCGTTGTGTATCTTTGCAATTTCCTTCTTCAGTTCACTAATTAATAGATCGTAGTGTTCAATCAAAATGTTAATATATAATAAGCTGGTTTCAATGTTGGATTTTTGCCACTTGGCTAGTAGCTCAGGATTAGAATTCCCGAAGGTTGGCATCTTTAAAATCCTCAAGCCCCTCGGAACTAACTTGAATTCAAGGCAGGCTTCCATATGAAGTCTCTGCCATTGTGTGTTACGAAGTTTGTGGAGTTTACTTTCAAGATTTCTCGTAGCCATCATAATCTGCATATTATTTTTAAAACATTGTGCTGCATTGCCTTCAGAGTTTAAATCTTTGGCAGTCAATTTCAATAATGGGTTGACATCAAAGTCAACAAGTCCATTCAGGTTGAAAAATTCATTGGTTTCAAAACCCAAAGCTGACTCGACAGGTACAGCAGCCATGTCCTGGCAGTAATAAGAGTAAGAGCAACAGCAAACAAAGTGAACAAAGAACTCAAACTGCCAGGTAAAGCACTCTAATAACAAAGCAAAATCAGGTATGAAAAAGTATAGAGTGCACCATGAGCTGTAAAAATCTCCACAAAATTCCTTGGTAGATTGAAAAAGCACAAACTTGTAAGATAAATCCACTTTAATAAAAGTGAAAACTGCAGAAACAGGTGTGAGCGCTTTCGCGTTGGCTTGCAACGCTTCATCAGACATGAAAAAATACTACAGAATCCATCTTTAAATATGTTAAAATCACATGACATCACATAAATTTAAAAGGGCAATACAAAAAATAACTATTTGTACATAGATTTCATATCATTAAAAATCATGAGGCAAAAAACCATATAGTGATAATAATTCAATAAAATAATAAAGTTTTAAAAACATTATATGAAATCTCATTGTTAATGTTTAAGTGATCTAGCTGCTAAAGAAGGCTTGATACTAAGCCTATCATTGAGCCCAAACCTGTGGGCTTGGAGTTTCAAAATCCATTTGTTCTCTTTCTCTTCTACTCTATTCATTAAATTACCTAGCCTTGCATCTGTATGAACTAATTCCAAGACTAAGAATTTAAAAATGTGTGTACTGCCAAGTTCAGTAGTATGTTTAGCCAGGGCATTGAGTGTGTTATTCTTATTGATGGCATATATGTGTTCCCTTATGCGCTCACGCAAAGATCTGGTAGTCATACCTACATAGAATTGAATAATATTCAGTGTATCTCAACCAACAATGCCAGGCTACATCCAAAGTGTCAGTTAGAAACAATGCACATGCTGCCCCTTATATCCAGTGGAACCCAAAAGAGCCTAAATATTTCCAATTTAAAAGTAATGGCCCTATATGATGGATAGTTAGTGTCCTAGTATCAATAACCTGTGTTCTTGAAAGTGCAAAAACATTCCCGACTATGCACATAAATAGACTAATCCTGTTGGTTCCTCACCATAATTGTTCAATGTCCTGACAAACCCAACCCGCTATTGTAAAAACCATAGGTCATTCATGATACACTGACCCCACAACGCAGACAAAAATCATGCAACCCTGTTGAACAATATAACATAAACCAACCTGATAGCATGAGTATAGCTCTCTTCTATGCCATATCAAAATGCAAATTACCAAAAATATGGAAACACATGTTGTAATAACACACATTTACAATATTCATGTAATACTTGTATGACTTTGTCTATAAAAGAACGGCCAAAAAAATTGAAAATGGCTCCCGTTCCATATTATATATACAAGACCGTTGTTACACAAATGTCTGCATGGAATACAAAATTTGAGTAATTCGATCTGAGCTAATAGCTCTCCCCTATGTTATACCCTAATCAAAGTAGCCCGTAGACCACCTACAAAGAATACAAAAAAACATATTGTGATATAACATCCATATGTACATAGCAATCCAATAATATTTTTGTATAATTGTGTCCATAAAGAAAATGCCAGGAGAGTCAAAATGGCCCCCGTTCCGTGGATTGTGAACAGGAACAACTGTTGAACAATTATCTCTCGTCGGAAACAAACTTCCGATAGTCCAGCCCGAGCTGAATGCTCAAAAAAATATATATTTTAGAAAAATAAAGTCCCAGTGTCAGTAATAACCTACAACTAAAAATGTATATGTAGATATCTTATCAAAAAACTGCGCTATAAAAAACAAAAAGCGCTCTTCAAAAATCCAGATACAGATAGTTCCCAACAGTACCTTGTAAAAAAGGACATATATTTACACAAGTTGTTACATCCAAGCTGGAAGATGAAAATGAATGTTGAGCAGTATTTCCCGAGGCTGCCGATCGTAGAATAAGGCCACAAACCAAGCCCACATCCGCAATTTACTGTCCTCACCTCGCAAAAATCTTTACAAACTGAATTTGGTCCAAGCCTTTCAACGACAAAACACCAAAACTGTAGGTAGAATTCAGGGAACCCTTCTTACATTTATAAACGAAAAAAGAGAAATCCAAGGGCAATATATAACTAGATAGAGAAGCATATACATCCAGGCGTCCCCAGCGTGAAGGAGAGAACTGCGACTGCAACCAAACCCAAAAGGTCACGCACGTAGGATCTGCTGCACGGTCCAAAATCGCAAACAACCAAAAACACCCAAAACGGACCAGCTGTGAGGATGTATATAATTTTATTGCTTCAAATCTTATCAGCAATGGTCAAAACCATGCTGAACAAGCAAACCGGTTTCGGCTAATATAAGCCTTTTTCAATGCCAAGTAATCAAAAAAGTAAAACATCACCATTGTGAGCCCTACTTATAGTCCCTCTCTTAAAGAGGTATTGCCCAAATTGGATTCAATATAGTAACTAGATGAGAAATTCAAACAATTCAAACAGCATATACCCATGATTCATCCCATACATCTGCTATGCCTTACTGATGTATTTGCTTATAGCTGAAGGGATTTTGTGTTTGTACAGTGTTCACACCATTTGGTACTAATTTTGATCACCTTTTTTGGGGGCACCTGACATCTGGGGCAAGAAAAATTGAAGAAAATGGCGTTGGTTGCAGTATATGTACCCCTGGCGCACTGACTTCAGGGATGAGGCGACAGCAACCGACGTCGGACCAAGACCTTGGAAATCCGGCCGACTGCGGGACCGCCTGACGACAGGATACAGGATAGCCACATAACACAAGCACTCAGGTCACTCCAAGGCAAGTACAAATATGACTCAGTCATTGTCCATGCTGGTGTGAATGACCTGAGACGTACCTCCCTGGACTTCATGAAAAAAGACATAGAGGAGCTCTCTGAGCATGTAGCCCAGGCTGGTATGACCCTGACCTTGAGTAGCATCTTACCCTCACCAAGAATGATGCCACAATATGAAGACAAGATGATCAGTTTCAACAACTGGCTTAAGTATTGGTGTCATTCAAAGGGGATCCAATGCCTGTCAGCTTGGGATGATATGCACGACAAGACACGATGCTTTGCTAGGGACGGCTTGCACCTGTCACCCCTGGGCTTTCGGATATTGGCAAAGGCTCTTGCTACCCCCATAGTGCCTTTTTTAGGCAAGGCTCAAAAGACAAACCCACCTCCATAGGTATCACAAGGGATAAGAAACTAAGAGTAATGCTACTCAACGCTAGAAGTCTAAACCTCAAGATGCACGCACTCGAAACTCTCCTTAGCATGGAGAACATCGATATCTGTGCAGTAACAGAAACCTGGTTCAGGACTCCCGAGAGCACCCCAGCACTACCAGGTTATACCTCATACCATGCTTTTCGGCCCCAAAACTTGGACCGCACCACAAAAGGAGGGGGAGTATCGATATTCATCAAAGATACCCACACCTCCAGGTTGGTGGCAAAGCACGAAGCATCAGAGACTATCCATGTGCAACTAACAGTGGGTAAAACTGCCTTCCAGTTTATAGCCTGCTACAGACCACCCTCCCAAACCCAGGAACCCCACTCGGCCTTCCTGAGAACACTGGAAAATATGAAGGTCTCTCCGAACACCATTATATTGGGTGACTTCAACTACCCAAACATAGATTGGGAGCATTACTCTAGCTCCAACACCCTAGCCCAAAGGTTCCTAGAATTCATAAACTCAAATGCTATGGAACAACTTGTTACCACTCCCACAAGAGGGGAAAACATACTGGACCTGATCATCACCAACATGGGGACTCTATGCTCCAGACCAGAAGTGTATCCCTCACTGGTAAGATCAGACCATAAACTGATCTCACTGGATAGTCACATCCCGACCCCACCCCCTGCCCAGAAAACCACAGTGAAAAACTTCTCTAAAGCAAATTTCACACTCCTCAAAACCGAGGTGGAATCCTTCAAAGCCCCCGGCCTGTGGAAAATACGCCCAGACCGCAGAATCCTTTATAAATGCATTCTATGAACACCTTCAGGAATGCATGGACCATGCAATCCCAAATAAAACCAAGACCCAATCCTCCAAAGGCAGACGACCTGTCTGGTGGACCCCAGCCATAAACAAACTATACAATAGAAGGAGGAAGCTACTACATGATAGAGCAAAATCCCAAAAAGGGAAGGCATCTCTGATCAGTATTAGCAAAAAACTAAGGGCACTCATAAAATCGTCAAAGGCCAGCTTCGAGAGAAAAATTGCACAGGACACTAAAGATAATCACAAGGCTTTCTTTAGTTATGTTAGGAACCTGGGTGGGAATTCCCAGATATGCTCAGAATTAGTCCAAAATGACAAAAAATACACTGATCCCACAGACATTGCCAACATCCTAGCTGACAGGTTCAGCGCAAACTTCTCCCCCCCTCCCCACCAAAAGGGCAAATATCTATCCCAGCAGAGTGCTGCCCCCCCCGACATCTCAGATGCTCAGGTGAGAGCCGCCCTCTCCAAAGCAAAAAACACAGCATCAATGGGACCAGACGGTGTCCCAGGCTGCGTCCTAAATGAACTCCAAGAAGAGCTAAACCCAAACATAAAACTACTGTTCAATCTCAGCCTTACTACAGGATATGTACCCAAAGAGTGGCGTACAGCAACAGTGGTCCCTCTCCACAAAGGTGGTGCCTCAACGGACCCTGGAAGCTATCGCCCCATAAGCCTGACTAGCTTGGTCTGCAAAGCTATGGAAAGGATCATCATGGACCTCATAAATAAAGATATTGGGGACCTACAGACACTGGATCCTACCCAGTTTGGCTTTGTTAAGGGCAGATCCTGCCTCTTAAACCTGGTTGACTTCTTTGAAACCGTCACCAAGGCCATTGACGAAGGGAAGGTGGTCCACACAGCCTATCTGGACCTCGCAAAAGCCTTCGATACAATACCCCACTCAGGCATTATAGATAAGCTCACCAGCTTAAATATAAACCCCTATGTCACTAGATGGGTTGCAAACTGGCTCAAGGACAGAACCCACATGGTTAGAATTGCTGGAGCCATGTCAGACTCCAAACCAGTTACAAGTGGCATCCCACAAGGCTCAGTCCTGGGACCTCTCTTGTTTGGTATATATTTTTCGGAGGTACAGGCCAACACGGAAGGACTGCGGCTGACCAAGTTCGCAGATGACTGCAAACTGGGCACCATAATCGACTCTCCAGCCGACACAAGCATCCTCCAAAAGGGCCTCATAGAAACAGACAACTGGTGCCAGAGCCATGGCCTCAAGCTAAACGCCAAAAAGTGTATAGTCATCCCCTTTGGCAAAAACAAAGTGCCCACAAATTACCACATAGGTGGTAATCCATTAAGTACAGAAGAACTCATTAGGGACCTGGGGACCCAAGTTGATAGCAATCTCTCATTTGACAACCACGTGACCAAAGTGGTTAGAAAAACATTTTATATAGCCCACCTAATCATGAAGGGATTCACATCTAGATTAGGAGAGGTCATCGTGCCTCTTTACTCATCCCTCATCAGGCCCATAATCGAGTACAATGCCCCTTTTGGGATGTACCTTACCAAACACCTGCAGCAACTGGAAAGACCCCAAAAGTACCTCACCAAGAGGATCAAAGGGCTCAAACAGATGCCATATGCTGCCCGGTTAAAGAAACTCCAGCTCTACTCAGTGGCATACCGCCTGCTCAGAGGTGACCTGTGCCTGACGTATAAGGCCATGTCCAACCCGGAATTAAGGGACATGCTGCACCTCAAAAACTCCAAATCCCATCGAGCTACACGCCGAGAGACTTGAACCTCAGCACTGAAATAAATAGGACATGCTGGAGGGACAGATTCATAACCCAGAGGCTCCCTTCACTATGGAATAAAATCCCAGTCCAGGTTAGGCAGAGTCCCTCATTGACTCTCTTCAAGAGGAATCTTGATGAGTGGATGGGAGATCATAGGTTTACCCCGGGTATCACTTCTGTGTCACTGTTAGACAGAGGCACAGTATACTAACCTCGAAAAAGGGCATAGCAAAATTAATTTAAAATGGGTGGCGAAAGCCAAACATACTCTGGCTAGGCTTATAAATGCCCTAGGGCAGATAGCCTAGTATGAACCTATGAACCTATGATAACCCTAGCAGGGTGAACACTCGAACATCTACATTTATGGTAGGTATAAAACTGTACTTTCAGCTCCCTCTTGCCTATTTTCTGTACTGTTGCTTGCAGTCGTCCCTATTGGCAAAATCTCATTTCCCCATTCTTGTGTCAGCTTAGTTCATGGAATGCGTTCCACTACTTGTTCTCCTTAAGGATCTGTATCCAAAATGCCACTGTCTCTATTTCTTGAACCCCCCCCCCCGCTTCATCATCACTTTCCAGTTTGAATTATAACCTTCTGCTTGTGTTACGCATATAAGCCTTAACTGTGTATCTGTGAGTTATCCCTTCAAATCAGGTATTTCTAAACCACCTTGTTCTATTGAAAGGATTGACTTCTCCTACTTAACTCTTCCCCTCCAAGGTAAATCCCTTCAATTCTTTATTAATTATTGTCCACAACTTCTCCTCCATTTGATAAAAGTATTACTGACCCACATATAAAATTAAAGGGACTAAAAATGTTTCCATTGCTTGTATCGTATCCATAAACAAGAGCTTCCTGTTTTTCAGTTTTTTTTTTTAATCTTTAGTTTACTCTCTTCTCACATATCCTTACAGAAGCCTTTTTAATGCATAATCCTAAGTTTTTCATTTTTATCATAGCCCATAAATATGGGTATTGCTGAACCAGTCTGTGTATGCTGGTATGTAATTTACAGCTATAGCATTTGTTTTATGTTCTTAATTGTATACCCTGAAAAGACTTGAAACTGTCTCAAAATGTTACACAATACAGAGATGTATTTTTCTGGATTTATCAAGTACAAAATAATAATATCTGCTTGGTTCTTCTGTTCAAACACAACTTACAGAGAGGAACCCACCCACTTTTAATTCTTGCCTCCTATCCTTCATATATCCTCAAAATTAACATTATTATTGTATCTGGGAATGCAAATGTTTCCTTTGTCATAGTCATAAAATTCCTGGTTACTCTGCTGGATGCTTACTGTGCATCAAGACCCACCAACACTAGTGGTATTTTCTTACATTCTGCTTCTCTCTCTGCATCATCTTTGTTCTAGTAATGTTGTCAAATGTTTGACTCCCCCCTCCACAAACCACATTGATCTGTCTCTCTATTGAAATGTTGGCACTCAAAATGCAGAGTGCTAAAAAGGTGTAAAAAAATAAAGTCGTAAAAGACAGGAGATGAGTGAATCTCAAAAATCTCTCTTCTCCTTAAAACTGTTTTGCAGGGGAGGGGGCAAGCCCCCCCACACTCCCCGAACTTGTATATACCAATTCCAAGATTGCCATACCTCACAGAAAAGGGAATATTCCAAGAATAGCAGTATATGTAAGTCTGATCTTTTGGCCATTCTCTCTCTGTATTTTGGGAGTTACTGTAGTAGGTCCTGACATTTCATATGGTTACCCCTTAATTCATATCTATCAATTCTGGCAAAACCTTTGTCATTCTTTTAGTTAGTATATATGCATAAACACTTTGTAATCCGGGTTTAAAATTGAAATGGTGCTTTATGAAGCTGAGTCTAATGGGTCTTTACCATCCTTAGGTCATATAACCACCACAGCTTTCTTCCAAGATGTTGGTGCTTCCCTTCCCTTAAAAATGCTGTTAAACAAAATCTTCCAGATCGTTATCAATGTCTCCCCCCCCCAACTTCCAAACATCTACAGGAATACCATCTGTTACAGGACACTTTCCTGAAGATTGATTAAACATCACCATTTTTATGTCACCCCCTTCTAGCTTGACAGTTAGTTATTGAGCCACATCTATGTTTAATTTTGCTTGCTTTTATACAGATGTTGTTAAATTTTTCAAAACATCTCTAAAAACTCTACAAGATCTCTGGTTATTTTTCTTGTTGTAGACTCCCTAAGTTTGGAAACATCCCTTTCTACTCTCTGCTGCCTAAGCCATTGTGGTAAAAGTTTTTGTGCACTGAAGTTATTATCAAAGAGTAGTTGCTTAACAGCAATCTTTCTAAAGTTATGCATACCAGGTACTTTCTTATTTTCGATTTAGCATTCTGCATTTGTATCTCTTCTTGTTCTATGAGATTCCCCTTATTCTGCAATACTTTAACCTTTGTCAGCCCATGTAAGTAATTCCTATTATTTCTTAACCATATCTATTTTTCTTTTATTTCTGCCTTGCTTTTAAGCTGCATTTTCATTTTATTTCACTCACTAGCTATAACTTTTGAAGATATTTATATCTTCCCTAATAACTGTCGAATAATTTCCTCTACCCATTCCTTAAATTATTCTCCTTTAAACAGGCAGGTGGGAAAGCACATGTGTCTTATTTTTACTTCATTACCCTGCATTTTTTATCTTAGTATTCACTTGTGCATGATCTGAAATAGTTACTGGATGTGTGTTGAAGCTTTCAATTAAATGCAAGTGTTCATGCAGAATATAATTTATATCTAGTACACCAGTTACTCTACCTTGAGGAATAACATGTAAGTTATGTCCAAGTTCCTACTACTGAACTCACATCTTCCATACCAAATATTTTCATAAATTTCTTCAGAAATCTACCCTCTTTTGTTGTATTTTCCCATCAAGGTCCACCAATACATTCTGACTATTGCAAATTAACTTCCAGTCTCCACCTATAAGTAATATTCCCTGTTAAAAACAGATTATTTCTCCATATTTTTCTTAAACCTCCATAATAGCATTTTTGGTGGAATATAAATACACACCAGCATAGTCTTCCTTCCTTGTCATTGGCATCTTTCTACCACATATCTAACAGTATTGTCTTTTTCCCTTCTTCTATAGTTATTGGAACTCCTCTAGCAATTAGTATAGTTACTCCACTTTTCCTTTGCCCCTGATAGTCTGATAAATATCCTTTCTTTGAAAAATTCACATGCTCATTTCTTTTCAAATGAGTCTCCTGCAGCATTGTTATTTGCACTCTGCAATTCTTCATATAAGTAAATACTTCTTCCTTTTTGTCTGTACTTGTAAGGTCATGTGGATAGTTTCCATTATGATAAAAGGCTATTATTCCCATTTGTTATACTTGACAGTTTTTTGAATGTGTATTTCAAACTTTTGTTTTACATGCACACTCGAATGGTTGTTTTTTTCTCATCTCCATTTGAGCCTGTGTCACATTTTCACGACTTTTTGTTTTATTGAAAACCCCCTGTTAACTTAAAATAAACTCACAAAGCTATGTACATCTTCAAAAAATGAAGTTTACCCCCCAATAGAAACAATTGCCTCAAATTTGACAGCTGCACCCACAGGCATTTCCTAACTTAAAATTAAGGTTAACCATGATAAAGTGATGGTACAGTCTGTGGTCCCACTTACACTGATTGCTGGTTTGTTCTTTTTGTGTCTCTGTTCCCCTTCCAAATGTAAGAAACAGCTTGTATGTGTTCAGGAAACATTAAATGGTTATCTTTAAATAAAACTAAATTGTACACTGTTCTATTAAATGCAATGCAGTATTAAGGCTGCTGGCACTTATTCACCTCCCATAATTTCAGGCTTTATTTTTCACTGAACTGGTAGCCATTTTAACTGTAAATTTTGCATTTCACTCAGCAAAGAATGCTCATAATTCTCAGGATTAATTGCTTGCAGCTGCAGACATTTCATAGTTATGGAAGAGTACTCAGCAATGAGTCTTTGTAAATTTCACCCAGAACAGAATGTTCAGTTGCCCTCAGCTGCAAACTTCTTGATAACCATTAAATCTTCGCTAATGAAAAAACAAGGTAATATTTTTTCAAATATAAGAATCTCAGCATTTTTATGGCTTTCATCATTTTGTCTGTTTTTAAAGCCTTCTTGCTTACAAAAACACAAACCATTTTTCACACTTTGGAAAGTGTACAAATCAGACATTTATTCAGAGTACTTTTATTCAACCAGATTTGAGGTTTTAAATGACATCAACAAATTCCTTTCTTGGAGCTTGCTTAATGAGATAATTGTGTAAATATGAAAAGTGATGTTTATTTATATAATTAGCAGTATAAATAACACTGAACATCTCTCAAGATAAGCAGTATATACGGGACAAATATTGTTGACATTTTTCTCAATATTATCATGTTTTAATTGATGATATGCAATAGTTTGTAATTCACCTGGTTTTGGAAATACTGTTGATGAATGGGAATGTTGCATATCTTCATAATTGTTAACAAATAACGAAAAATATTTCCAGTCTGATGTAATATATACAAATGGTGATAATGTGTTTTTCTGTCACCAAGATATTTCATACCATTCCTTTCAATAACATAAATAGCTTTCTCAGTTATGAAAATATGAATGTAAATATGAACATATAAAGAACAAGTGATAGAGATTAGTCTCTATCGCAGAGCATCCTAAATTAATAGCTTTATTATCAGTATGTTACCTAACACCTTGCTCTTTCTTTAAGTGACTTAAAGTGAGTTAGATAAGGGAGTGTCTTCCAGGACTATTCAGGACAAGGAAGTCTGTCACAAAAACAGTCAGAACACCATAAGAAGCTACAGGTGTTAAATATAAGTGTAGAAAAATGTGCTATAAGCATGAACATGTTAATGGCGGGATCATGCAGATTTCTTCATGTCAGAATTTGGAGGCACTAAGACAGATTCCATTTCCTCCACATAAATAGTTCCCATTTTCCCTGTCACTACTTCCCTTGTCCTGTAGCCTGTGCTTCAAACATTTTTTGCTGATTACATGGTGGTTATACACATAATACATCTCAGATTTTATGGCATCAGGTTTTCTCCATGTCTTGATGATTTGCTATTTTATTCCCTGTTGGTTGACTTAGCCTGTGAAGTCCAAGCTAGACTCCAGCCAGTCATGTAGTCCATGGTACTGATCCTGGATGCATATCAAGAAGATGTCTTTTTATATTTGGATAATCGGCAACATATTATGAAAGCAAAAAGAAATGAGAAGAGCAGAATAATTTTTTTTTCTGTAACTTTGGAGAAGATGGCAGCAGTTGTTGCAGTAATGCCACAGACACAGTTTTGCAGTAATGCCACAGACACAGTTTTTATGGGATACTAGCTGTTCAGTGTTTGAATGCTAACATTTAAGTATATGCAGGCTGCAGTCCTCTTCACTGTTCTGAGCAGGATATCTGGGCTGTGTGATGAAGGTCTGTATTGGTGGGGCACTGAAGGTGTTTAATCACCAGCACATTCTCCCACATAGTGAAGTTTTTCCTGCAGTTTGAATGCATATTCAGCTGTCCCAGACGTAGTGACCACAGGGACACACATCCCAAGGAAATAGACAGTAGATAAGGGGTCCATATTAGATAATCGAACCTTTAGGTAATTGAATACCTAAAGCTTGACACCTAAACAGCGAAAGCTGTAAACCACGGATGGACACTTCTGCAAATTTATTCATAGGGAAAAAATTCACTTGGCTGAAAAAAAAAAACAAAAAACTTTCAAACCCTAATCGAGTAGGGGGCTTCACTCACCACACCCCTCCATGTGGGGGGCCGTGCCTCCCACACCCCCCCAACTAAATATACCAACTCTGAGATCGCTCTACAGTGGAGAAAAAGGCAGATTTCCAAAAATGGTCAAGCAAATTTTTTCCCTATGAAAAAATTTGCAGAAGTGACTATTCGTGGTTTACAGCTTTCGCTGTTTAGGGGTTGAGCTTTAGGTACTCAATTACCTAAAGCTTCAACTATATGATATAGGTGCTAGACAAGCAACCCTATCCCCTTTAGTATGATAGTCAAGAGACAGTTGTATATGTTCTGCAACATTTCAACAATGATCTCATAAAATGTGTCATGGAAATCTTTTCCAGTATTATGTCAAAAATTCTCCCCACTGTTTCCACTTTCCTGTTAAGTGTGGATGGCAAAACCTTGACATCCTTTATTTCGGTTTGGACTTCTCTAGGGAAATGACTCATTTCCTGTTCAATTTCAGTTTGGAGATCCCAGTTTAATGCTTGATAATCTTAACTGTCCATAATTCCATCCAGCCTAACAGCATGGCTTTATGCCCGGTCATGGAAAAATCATTTCTTGTTGTCTGTAAATTCATGTAGATGAATTAGTGAAATGAAAGCCATAACAGACTAATAATTCTTTTTGGATTACCCCAGAAGCAGGCTGTTCCTTGAGGCCATTCAACCTTACCTTGTAAAATTAATTTTTGTTACCAGTCTTTAAAAGCTTGTCCATCTACTTATCTGTCCTCTAGAGATATCTAGTAGGTAACGTGATGCAGATCTGTAATTGCAGTCTTTTCTTTAGAAAAGCAGATATATTAAGGGAGGTTTTTTAACACACTGTTACTTTGCAGTCGGAGGTGAAAGATAATGTTACTAACCAGATGACTAGAACATTGCTTTGTTTTTGGTTAGAATAATGTCAGAGTTCCTTGCCACGCCTAGAAGGAACATAATCAGCAAAGATGGTAACTGGACATTATTTGTGATGCTTCCTCTTGGTCCGCGATTCACACAATTACAAGGCAGTGGAAGGTGAAGCTTACTTCTTCAGGAAGTATCTTTTTTAAGGCTATTTTACAAAGAATACAATTCTAGAACCAATCGAGTCACAGATCTTTGTCCCTTTTCTTTAACACTCAGTATTTGCCTTATCTGTATGTCTGCTGCAGGAGTCCTTAACATAAGATAATGCATTTATTTGAAGTATTCACAGCAACAGTAGATATTTGAGAGATGTTTTTGCAGCTGATCATATCTCCTTTTCTCTCAATTATCTGCTTTTTCATTGGCTCCTAAATATCGTTATCTGGTGTCAGTAAGTAGAAGACTGATTTTTTTGCTATTTATGACAGTATTCACTTTGAAATGTTTTTCCAGTTTGGCTAATTAACAAGATGCAGGGACCACCTCTTCTGGTTGAAATAGTCACACTGAGTGAATGTCTACCTGAGGCAGTTCTAGGCGTTCGTTCATTTATTTATTTCAGTTTGATGACCGGGGAGGTCCACTGGGCTCAGGAGCCCATTTTCAGTGGAGTCCCGGGGAGAAAAGCTCCACATTACATACATATAAATATTGAAATTTAACAGATTAAAGTTACGATTCAAAGACGCAGCTACATTGAGATAAATTAAAATTAATATTAAGGATGCAGGTACATTATAAATCAGAGACTTGAACTGGTACATTACTTAATTAGCATTTGAGTCATATGTTGACATGAATTTTACAATGTGATAGAAAAAAAAACAAAACAAAAAAAAAATCTACAAGTAAATCCAAAAAACGGAATGGAGTCCACTGGCAAGTATATACCAACGCAGAATGGTAAAAACAATCCTTTATTAGAATAAAAACGATTATCTGCATTCACCAACGTAAAATAATAAGAGCTTTCATCTCCAGTTATACAATTCAGGAGACTTTATCAAACAAGAACTGAACATTAAAATAGAGTTTAAATACTAAAAACAGTAAAAAAAATCTCCCTCCCAAATGACATCACTTCCTGGCAAAGCGCAAAGTTCTAATTAAAGAAATAGTGTATCTTCCTGGCAAAGCACAATGTTCTAATTAAAGAAACAATGTATCTAAAAAGAACATTGAGCTGAAAACCATATACAAGTGCAAATCACATGCATAAAATTGTAATGAATAATAAATAAATAACTAATATATATTGGCAGTACTCTAATACATATAAACAACAATAATTGTTCATATGCAGTCACGCAACTACCAACAAAAAATACACAGTGAACATGTATAAATATGGAAGATGTAAGTTCTGTAGCAATATACTTGAAGCTGAAGTTGTAGAAGTTAATGGAATGAATATTTGGATCAGTGGTAAATTCTCTTGTAACACAGAGAGAATTGTTTATTGTGCCCTATGTGTACTTTGCTCATGTTTTTACATTGGCAAAACTGAACGAAAGTTGAAGAATAGAATTGGTGAGCACCTTAGGGATATTCATGATGGCCACAGCCATAATGCATTAGCCAAACATATCAATATATACCCATAACACTATTTTAAATTTTTTATACTGGAAAGTATGGTGTATTCCACTAGGGGAGTGTGCCATGCTTAAATGATAACATATCCATTAGTGGTTTGTTAAAAATAAAAGCATTAGGTAAGAGACTAATGGAAATACACCTTTTAACTAGTTAGTTATTTTTTAATTATTAGTTATTTATTTAGTTGGTATTAATTAGGCTTACATATTGTTGTATTATATGAGAAGTTTTATGTTTACATATTTAAGCATTGGCTTCTTAGATTATGGGATACGGTTGTGGTGTTCTAGTACATATTTTGATTGCTCGAATTTCTTCCCATTTAGTTGTCTCACTGTATTAAATATATATTTCTTAAAAAACAGCTTTGAACTATGTGATATGAGCATTTAAACCATATGTTGCACATTTTATGACAGTTGCTAAATTCTGTCATATAAGAGTTTAGGGCGTGTTTTTACAAAGCTGCCGATATTTTGTTATATGGAGCCTAATATAGGATTACATGTTCATTGTGTATTTTTTGTTGGCAGTTGCGTGATTGCACACGAACAATTGTTGTTTATACATATTAGAGTACTGCCAATATATATATATTAGTTATTTATTTATTATGTATTGCAATTTTATGCATGCGATTTGCACTTGTATATGGTTTTCAGCTCAATGTTCTTTTTAGATATATTGTTTCTTTAATTAGAACTTTGTGCTTTGCCAGGAAGATACACTGTTTCTTTAATTAGAACTTTGTTCTTTGCCAGGAAGTGATGTCACTTGGGAGGGAGATTTTTAGTGTTTTTAGTATTTAAACTCTATTTTAATATCAGTTCTTGTTTGATAAAGCCTCCTGTATTGTGTAATTGGAGACGAAAGAGCTTATTATTTTACGTTGGTGAATACTGTTAATCGTTTTTATTCTAATAAAGGATTGTTTTTACCATTCTGCATATGAATTCTACAATGGTTACATAGAATATGAGTCTTGTTATGGTAGTTTTGGCAGAACAAGTACAAATGATAGGGAGGGAAGAAAAGGGAGAACAAACTATTTACAATATTTACATTATGTACACGAGATAACACTGAAGAATGAGTCATTTCCAGGGAAGTTAAGTAGTTAGGAAATAGCAGTAGTAAGGAAACTACAGTTTAGGGTAGAGAGAGAAGAAGGCTAGGTGGAGAAAGTACAATTGCACTTCCAATTAGAGAAAAAGTAGGAATGGAGATGGGTTTTGAAGTTGTCAAAGTTTTCTATGGTTCGTAGTGAAGGAGGGAGAGAATTCCATTTTTTGGCTAAGGAGAAGGACAGGAGGTGCTGTCCAGCAGGGCGGTTTGGTTTGTAGACAGTGATAAGGTTTAGGTGAGCAGATCTTAGTGGCCTGTTAGGGGTGTATGGTTGTAGGATGTTGGATAGTGCAGGGCATTTAGTAGAGTTAAATAATAGCCTATGGGCAGTAGTAAGTTGGAGGTAGTAAAGATGGTTGGGAGGTTCTAGCCAATTAAGTAAGTGGAGGGCAGAGCAATGGTGGGAGGAGTATTTTGCTTTTATGGGAAATTTTGAGATTTTATTGTAACAACTTTCCATTTTGGAAGAGATGGAGGCAGATAAGTTAGTTAGTAGAGGGGCACCATACAATAGAGAGGGGAGAAGGTAAGTAGTGGTGAGGGTTTGTCTAGTAGAAGGAGAGTAATAGTGGATGTTTCTGTATAGCAGGCTAAGTTTTTGATGTGTTTTCTTGATTAGTTGAATATGGGTGTCAAATTTTAGGTGTTCATCTATGATAACCCCAAGTAGTTTGGTGTAGGCAACAATTTCTATAGTAGAATTGTTATGGCTTCTAATTTGGAAAGAATTTTTATTCAGAGGGGAGGATTTTGATGGCGGGAAGAGTAGTATTTTGGATTTGTCAGTGTTTAGAGATAGATGGTTTTGGAGCATCCAGTTCTCAGTGGTGGAGAAGGCAGTTTGAGTGTATGATTGAAGTTCTGGGAGGTTGGTGGCACAGAAGATTAAAGTGGAGTTGTCAGTATATTGTACTATTTTAGTATTTGGAATGGCAGAGTGGAAATCATTGACAAAGATGTTAAACAGCAGTGGGCCAAGAATGGATCCTTGGGGAACTCCAGTAGGAGTGGGAAGGAAGTTTGAGGTGCCTTTCCTCCATTTTACTTGAGATCTGTCAGATAGGTAACTTGAGAACCAGGGCAGGGTATTGTGAGAAAGGTTGAGGTTAGCAAGGTGGCTGAGGAGATGAGTATGGGAGATTATATCGAAAGCCTTGGAGAGGTCTAATAGAACTGTAGAAACAATTTTTCCGGAGTCATGGGCATGGTTGACTATATCTAGGAATGAGAGAAGAGCAGTAATAGTGCTATGGCCAGGACGGAAGCCATGCTGGGTTTGAGAGATAAAGTGTTTTTTGGTTAGGAAGGGCATTAGCTGGGTGTGAATGCAGTTTTCCAATATTTTTGATATTGGGGAGAAGATGGCTATGGGGCGAAAGTTTGAGGTATTATTATTTTTACCACCTTTGTGGAGAGGATGTATAAAGGCAGCACACCAAATCTTGGGGACATAAGATTCTTGTATGGATCTGTTGATTAAGATGTTAATGGGGAGGGCGATACTGTCTGCAGCAATTTTTAAGAAGTTAGAAGAAATATTGTCTGGGCCATTGGAGCATGGTTTTAATTTGCTGAGGAGTTTTTTTATGTAGGAGGTAGAAATTGGTTTAAGTTCAAAGGTAGGGGGAGAGTTTGGTTTAGAGGCTGGGGTAGAGTGACTAACTTGTGTGGGTGGGGTATTTGGGAAGAACTTAGTTAGTTCAGCTATAGAGTTAGTAAAGAAGGAGTTGAATAGAGTGGCAATTTCTGGATCAGACTTAGTAGTGTCAGGGCAAGGGTTATATGTTCTTCGTTCCCCATTGCTGCAGTCCTTACTATTGGGTATAGTCCGCGTCCAGTCGGCCCGAATACCAGAGTATAAGGCTGACGTCGGTCAGGGCGCATTAGACTGACGTCAGTACGTCAGGGTACTAATGCGCATGACCGACGTCATATCCTCAGTCTTTTTTGCCGCATGGTCCGATGCAGAAGCAGTTTTGCGAGTGCAGGTTGGCGTTCTGAAATATTTCCGAAACCGGAGTTTCAGACCGAAACAGAGTTGGCTAAGTACCCCGTTGGGGAACATTTTGGTTTTTCTTGCCTCAGTATTTAACCGGATGTCAGAAAAAGTGAATAACTGTATTTCTTGTGGGAAACAGATACCTCATAGGGATTACCATACCTTGTGTATACCTTGTTTAGGGCCTGAGCACGGCGTTGTTGGTTGCCGCTCTTGTGCTAGGTTTAACAAACGCACTATTAAGAGGAGGTTAGACTGTGCCAGGTTAGTGTTTGGGAAGCGTTGCAATTATAAAATGCCGTCGGATGCTCCGGCGCCGCTTCTCAAGAAGCGCAAGGACAAAACAGCGAAGCCTAGGGTTGATGAACCGGCAGTCCCGGACGTCGGTTCTTTAGAAGGCTCAGTGGAGCCAGAGGTTTTGCCAGGAGTTTCCATGGAGTCTCAGGCAGAAACTTTACTGTTACAGGATGTGCCTTCTCAGGAGGTAGGCCAGGCTGAGGGGCTTCTCAGGTAACTGTTCTTCCCTCTCTTCCCAAGGTAGTTAGAGCCTCTCCTTCTGTTGCCAAAACTTCTTTGAGAGGTAGGCCTAGTTCAGCTTCAGTGGGGGCTTCTCCTAGCATTTCGGGTTCTGTACCTAAGAAACATATGCTTAAAATGGCAGAAGATTTGATTACTATGATTAGAGGTTCTATGCCCCGCCTGATAAGAGGCCTAGGGTGGAACCGAGTTTGATAGTTTTGAACAGTGTTCAGAGGCTTCAGAGTCTTCTGCAGAAGACTTGCAGGAGTATCCTACTTATTCTGATTCTGATGTGGATGATTCCACTCCTACAGCTTCTCCTCCTGAGGATTTCTCATTTTCAGAGACTCTGCATTCCATGAGGGAGCACTTTAAATGGGAAGGCCAGGATTACTCTGATTCCAGGAAAAGGCTTAGGGAATTCTTGTTTTACCCCAGCATAGGCCCTTAGCTATTCCTCCTGTGTTGAATGTGGTGGAAGATGTTTTTGCAGAGGCTTCACTGAACCCTGACTCTTTGCCTCCTGCTCCTGTTAAGCCTGATAGGTATTATAGGGTGCCCGAAGCTCATAAGTATTTGTTTAAGAGTCCTAGGGCGGACCCAGAAACTATTTCTCAAGGGCCTAAAGGTGTTAAGGCCTCTGTGGTTAAAAATCCTGTTCTCACTGATAAAGAGGCAAGGGCTTTGGATAGGTGGGGAAAGAAAGTGTATACTTCTTCCACTCTAGCCATGAGAGCGTTGAATTGTCAGTTTCACATGCTAAAATATCAGAATTATCTCCTTTCACAATTAAAATCTAAGGTGGATGCTTTGGCGGAAGGTATTGAGTGTAAAGAGTTGCTGGATTTGGTTCATGTGTCTGAACAAGTGGGTAAGCATTCTTTGCAATGTGGTTTTGATGCTGTACAGGCCTCCTCGAGGGTGGCTGCTACTAGTTCTGTTCTTCGCAGGCATGCCTGGTTGAAGGATCAGAATTTAGCTGAGCATGTTAAGACAAGGATTTTGGATGCTCCTTTACAGTCTGATGTGTTGTTTGGATCGCCTGTGGAAGCAGTTTTAAAGAAAATGGAAGACAAAGCTAAGTCTATGCAAACTGTTAAAGATTTTTTGCAGGTGCAGCCACCGAAGTTTAGTAGAAATTGGCCTGCTAAGGGGTGGACATATCCTGCTTATGATTCCCAGTCTAGGGGTAGGTCTAGACGTGGTAGGGGCAGGGCTCAAGGTTCTTTTAGGCCTAGAACAGGGAGTTCACCTGCTCAGACTTCTGGTGAGGGCAGGGGTCAGTCCTTTCGTAAACAGACCCAATGACCTGTCTTTTCAGCTGCCAGTAGATTCTCGTCTGGCAGCTCCTTTGGGAGGAAGACTGTCTCTTTTCAAAGAAAATTGGGATTTAATTACTCAAGACAAATGGGTGTTGGATATCATTCACCACGGTTACAGATTTTATTTCCATACAATGCCCCTTTCATAGGCATGCCAGTGGTTCCTCCTCCACAAAGAAAGGAGGCTCACAAGCAAGTTTCTCAGTTACTCCGGATGGGGGCCATTCAGCCAGTCCCTGTATCAGAAAGGGGCCTAGGATTTTATTCTCGCCTGTTCCTAGTACCAAAGAAGGGGAACACGTGGAGACCAATTTTGGATTTATCTCTCCTCAACACTTTTCTGGACATTCCCAAGTTCAAGATGTTGACGTTACAACAGCTTTTACCTCTGCTGGGCAAAGATCACTGGATGGTAACTTTAGATCTCAAGGAAGCTTACCTTCATGTGCCTATAAGGCTAAGTTGCAGGAAGTATCTGCGGTTTCGAGCTGGAAATTCTCATTATCAGTTCTCTGCATTGCCCTTTGGCTTATCTACTGCCCAGAGTATTCACAAAGGTTCTGGCTCCAGTGATAGCTTACTTCAGGCTTCAAGGAATTCAAATCTATCCTTACTTGGACGACTGCCTGATTCTGGCTCAAGAAAAGGAAGACCTTCTACAACATCTGGAATATGTTATAGCAGTGCTAAGATGCCTAGGGTATTCTGTGAACGAAATAAAGTCCAGTCTAGTACCCTCTCAAGACATGTGCTTTCTGGGTGTGAGACTGAATACAGCAGCCCAGATGGCCTTTTTAACCCCGGACAAACAAAAGAGTCTGTCACTTTACTTCCATCAACTATCTCATCAGTCCGTGCTGACTGCAAGGACAGTCCTTCAAGCATTAGGGTTCATGGCATCTTGTATTCTGGTGCTTCCCAATGCCAAACTGCATATGAGGAAGCTACAATGGTATCTCAAAATGTATGGACACAGCACTGCCAGGATTTGGACACTGTCATTCAAATAATACCTTGCCTTCAAAAAGAATTTTTGTGGTGGGCTCAGGAATGTCACCTAAACAAGGGACTCTCTGTGACCCGGCCAGAGGCGAGTCAGATTTTAACGACAGATGCCTCGGACATTGCTTGGGGAGCTCATCTAAATGGAAAGTGGATACAAGACAAGTGGCCTGCCAGACTACAGCATCTACATATCAATATGAAGGAGATGTTAGCAGTCCAGTTTGCATTAATGGCTTTCAAGGAGTTACTTCTTCCAGGGCAGGTGTTGATTCTAACAGACAACACAACTGTCATGTGGTACATCAACAAACAAGGGGGAACACATTCTTATCCTCTATGCAGGCAAGCAATGATTTTATGGGAGACTGCGCTAGGCTTGCAACTAACTCTTCAGGCAAGGTTTCTGCCAGGAGCACAGAACTCCTTAGCAGATGTGTTAAGCAGACAAATCATGGATCCCCACGAGTGGAAACTGGATCTTCATGTATTTCAAAAATTGACAGTGTCATGGGGGACTCCAGACATAGATCTGTTCGCTTCTCCACTAAACCACCAGCTGCCACAGTATTGCACAAAGGGGTTTCATCACACAGCTTGGAAAGTGGATGCTCTGTCTTTCAGTTGGAAAAACCTTCATGTGTATGCCTTTCCTCCTCTGCCTCTTCTTCCACAGGTACTATTAAAGGTCAGACAAGACAGGCCAAGGATGATTTTGATAGCTCCAGATTGGCCTCGGCAACACTGGTACCCACTACTACGGAGTCTGGTAAGGAAGCCTCCATGGTCTTTACCTCTGATTCCTCATCTGTTATCTCAGAAGGATGGTCATCTGCTCAATGTCAAGCTTCACTCTCTTCATCTAACAGCCTGGCATATTCTGTGTTGAAACACAGCAGGTCTCAACTTCCTCAACAAGTTTTAAATGTGATTATGGAAGCTAGAAGACCTAGTACAAGGAAAGTGTACGCAGAAAAATGGAAGAGATTTTTATTTTGGAGTACAGCAAAGAATTTGCAGGTTTCTGAGCCTAATTTGAGTGTGGCTCTTCAATATCTTACTGAGTTATTGGACAAAGGTTTGTCCTTCTCTTCCATTAAGATTCATGCTGCAGCAATTTCAGCTCACTATGATTGTGACCCGCCATTGTTTTCGCACCCTTTGTTCAAGCAGTTTCTTAGAGGGGCAAAGAATATAAGACCCCCACGTAGAGCTCCTACTCCTGCTTGGGATCTCAATTTTGTGTTGGAAAAACTTACTCTACAACCTTTTGAGCCTGCGGCTACTGCTGAATTGAAATACTTGTCATGGAAGACTGCTTTTCTGTTGGCTATTACTTCTGCAAGAAGGGTGTCTGAGTTGCAGGCCCTTATGGCAGTAGAGCCATTTTGATTTTCCATAAGGATAGGGTATCATTACGTACTAATCCTTCCTTTATGCCTAAGGTGGTTTCTAGTGTGGCTTTAAACCAAACTATTCATTTGCCTACTTTGTATGCAGACCCCCAAAATAAAGGGAAAAGATTTTGCACACTTTAGATGTACACAGGCAATTGCGTTATTATTTAAGCAGGACTAAGGATTTCAGGCAGTCTCAGCAGTTGTTTGTTTCTTTTGCTTTGAGTTCACAGGGCAAGCCTGTGTCAAAACAAGCTATTTCTAGGTGGATTGGCTTTTGCATTGCATTTTGTTATTCCCATCATGGCAAGGAGATTCCAGCTGGGATTAGGCCTCATTCCACTAGGGCTACTGCCACTTCAACAGCATTTCTAAGGCTGCTGGCAACTAAGGATATTTTGGAAGCAGCTACTTGGAGTTCAGTGCATACTTTCTCTAAGCATTATCACCTTCCTATCTACTCTAAGTCTAGGGCTGGTTTTGCCACAGCTGTTTTGCAAGGCATGTTGTCAGCTCCTGCTTCTTTATGATTTGCCAGCCTCCCTTACCTCTGCTTTGGGATTCTACCCAATAGTAAGGACTGCAGCAATGGGGAGCGAAGAACATAGTACAGTTTTGTACCTACCATAAATGTAGATGTTCGAGGATCCCCATTGCTGCAGTCCAATTACCTCCCTCCTTCCCCTCTGTGTTTAGGGGTGGTTGTGTAGGTGAGGTTACATGCTTATATTTTTGTATATATTCTTGTATATATTGTACATATTTTTGGTGCAGGTATTTTGGGCCTTGTCTTTTAGGGTCTTCTGACATCTGGGGCAAGAAAAGACTGAGGATATGACGTAGGTCATGCGCATTAGTACCCTGACGTACTGACGTCAGTCTAATGCGCCCTGACCGACGTCAGCCTTATACTCTGGTATTCGGGCCGACTGGACGCGGACTATACCCAATAGTAAGGACTGCAGCAATGGGGATCCTCGAACATCTACATTTATGGTAGGTACAAAACTGTACTTTTTGGTGCCTGGGTGAAGGAGTGAGTTGATGGAGTTCCAGAACTGTTTGGGGTTTTTGGAGTGGCTAGCTTGGAGTTTCATATAGTGGGATTGTTTGTCTTTGATTATATGTCTTGTAGTAAGGTTGCGGAGTTGCTTATATTTAAGAAGGGTTTCAGGATGTTTATTGTGCTGGGAAAGTTTCCAGCATTTATCTCGTTGTTGCATAAGTTTTTTGGTTTCCTTAGTTAACCATGGTGCGGAGTTGGGTTTGACTCTCATAGTTCGTGGTGGGGCTTGGGTATTGAGTACATTTAGGAAAGTAGAGTTAAAATAATCAATGACGTTGTCTAGAGGAAGTGTTTTTATATTATTCCAGTTGTTTGAGGGTGTTAGAGAAGGTTGCAAGGTTGAAGTTTGTAAGGTTATGTGTATGAATATATTGGTGCAGGTGAGAAGAGGAGTGGTTTGCTCTGTGGATGAAGGCAGGGAGGTGGTCGCTAATAGTCAGGAAGGATGCCTGAGTCTAAGATGTTGTACTGTGGGTAGCTAGGATCCAGTCCAGAGTAGATCCGGGAGGAGTGATTTTATTGGGTCTAGTGATAGAGTTAGTAAATTGAGTAAAGTTGAATAGATTGACAGATATGGCAGGATTCTGGTTGTTAATTTTGTTCCAGTCTTATGTTAACGTCACCTAGAATGTAGGTCTCTAGGTTAATATTAGTTGAGGCCCATTGGAGGATTTCTTCTAAAGTAGTGATGTTGTTACGTGGGGGGATATAGAGGAATATGATGCAGATACTTTTATGATTATTCATTTGTAGTACACCTATTACAAGTTCTGCGTTGTTAAACTGAGGAATGGGATTAGGGTATGGAATAATGGGGAGTAGATTAGAGAATATCACGGCTACCCCTCCACCTTTTCTATTCAAGCGGTCATATCTAAGGGCTTGAAAACCAGGGGCTAGGATTTCTGAATCAGAGATGTGTGGTTTTAGCCAAGTCTGAGAGACTGCTACAATGTCAGGTAGGTTCTGGTTTAGCCAGGCATGGAAGATAGTTGCTCTATTTTGTAGACTCTGAACATTGAGAGTAACTAATTTCAGGCTTTTGAGGCTGTGGTGGTTTTGGTTGTTTTTTGGGGGGATGGGGTTGTTAGTAGTATTAGGTCCAGGGTTTGGGTGTGTATCACCTGCTTTAAATAAGTGGAGGAAGAAAGGAGGTAGTAGGTGAATTTGTTTTCCTTTTGAGTGTTGGGGATAATATGACAGAGGTTGAGGGAGTTGTAATTTGTTAAGGTGGGTAAGATCTTTGGTTTGAAGTAGTAGACATGGTTGGGCTGAAATAATGAGGATGATATGGTATAGAAGTGAGGTATTATAAGGGTGAGATGGGGGTTCGGAGAGGTGCAGTGGGACCGGAAAGAAGGGGGAAGAGGAGTGGAGGAATAGGAGGTAGTATGGTGTAGTAGAATTAGAATTAACAAGGTGATAGAGGGGATACGAAGGGTTTGTAGTAGTGCAGAATGTATAATGAGATGGTATAAGTTTGTAAGATAGAGTAGTAAGGGAGGTGTAATGTAGGTGGGGTATAAGAAACAGAATGAAAAAAGGGGTGTGGAGTGTGTACTATAAGGGGTGTGGCTTTTAATTGAATGGGTGGAGGTGAGAAGAGGAGGGGTAGAGAAAGGAGAACAGTGACTGGAGTGGTGGAGGAAGGGAGGAGACTACTGGATGGAATAAATGTAGTAGTAGTGGGGGCGGGTGGAAATTGGGAACAGGGTAGGGGAGCGGAATGAGCCCGTAGGGCAAACGGAGCGGGTAGAGCCAAGAAGAGGAAAATCTTGCAAGAAAACCATGCTTTTTAAAACAATCAGTGGGAGAGGCTGTGGACAATGGCTGGTCCTGTTGTACTGGGGTAAGTGTCGAGCTAGGGTTAGACTAAGGGCCAAGATAGCAGGCTCAAAAAGTGACTGGTTGGGTAACTGTAGATTTAGAACACTAGCTCTTGCGATGTAATTAAGAAAATAGGATAAGTTAAATACTTTTTCTGGGGAATGCTGACATCTAGTGGCGGAAATGGAGTAATAGCTAGTTTCTAAAAAGTAGAATATACCTGTGGGATACAGGGAGCTTTACAGGAGGGGAGCGGGGGATAAATGGCTGCGGAAGGCTGCAAGCACACACACACAAGAGGTCAAGTTTACAGGGAGACAACTGTTGTAGTCACAGTTCCAAAGTTTGTTTAATCTACCTACATAGCGGGTTGCTGACTGAATTTCCAAAAGGCAGGTAGTTCACAGTATAACAAAAACATGGGCAGTTCAGGGAGTCCTTTCGGAGAAGGCAGGAGAACTTAGCTGTTTAGTAGCAGAGAGGGCACCTGAGGAGTATGGCAGTGAAACGAGTAGCCAGCCGCAAGACCATTTCAGGGATTGTGGACGCTATGGGGTAATATTCAAAAAGCAGTAGTAATAGTAAATATTCATTTACTGGGAAAGTGATTGTCAAAATTGAGCCTAGCAAGTAGTGGTACTGCTGCTGTATGTAATTCCTACCGAGAGTGTTGCAAAGCCCTGCTTCTGTCAACAATACCTTATATAACTTTTCTTTCTGGAAATCCTGCTGCAGTGTATAATTTAAAAAGCAAACTGATGCAAAATATGTAGTTCATTATGTCCTGCAGATTTTTAGAAACATTTAGCAAAAACATTTTTTATTTCTGTATCCTCCTTTTTTGTTTCTTTTATTGCTGAAAATTATTATGTGACAGTATTATGTATGGCATCCCTCAGGGCCATTACCAGGTTCACTGTTGTACTTTGTTTACGTGTCAGACCATTCACTGTCTTTTTGACAGAGGAGTTTAAGTAGATATACATATGCCACAGTGCTGTCTTTTATGTAAGAGGTCCTTCAAGGCCTGCTTATTTAAAAAGACTTTATGACTGCAGCTGATTGCATAATAATAGTACTGAGTTGTTGATTTATGTAGTTGCTCTGTGTGTTAAATGATAGTTGTCTACCTAATTTTCTTCAGTTCTAAGGCAGTTTCCAGTGAGTTTAAAAGAAGTAAAATTTGCTGAGTAGCCTTTAGCTGTGCAGCGTGCAAGCACGTGTGAATGTCCCTCCAAATTTTATTACCTGTACTGGGTCTCCCTAACAGTAAGTTAATGGTGAGCGAAATGGCACATGCTGAGGAGGTGATCATATAGTGACAAGGCTTACAGTACACTTAAGGGGGCAAATGTCAGGTGCGGGACAGACTTTCATATTGGATTTCAGTCCTACTGGTATGTGAAAATCTATCTTCTGCTTACCCGAATGAAACTATAACACTTGCTGTGATTTGAAAGCTGAAGTTAGCTTTTGAAATTAATATTTTTGCAGTCTAGCTCTTTAAAATGTATCTAGCTGGGAAATGATTCATGCTTTTCAAAATGCAGGTCGTGGATTAGGGCAAACTAAATAGCTTCATTTTTTTCTGTATAAGCGAATGCTTTGTTTGGACCTTAGATTGCAACCACCAGCTGATGAATTCAAGTGCCAACGAATAAATGGAAGCTGAAGGTTCTTAGAAAATATGTCTGTCAGACAAAGCTGAACTGTTAAAAAAAAATTGAAAAAAAAACTTTGAGTAATCTAAAAATTAATCTGCTGTAGGATGTGGTTACAGTAAAGACCAGCCAGGACTGGAAAAATATGTTAATGTCACCCACTGCAACCTCAACAGGTAATTAACTTTGTTTGTCTAGAATCCTTTTGTGGGCTGCTTTATTACCTCATTAATTTTTTCTTGTGTCCAAGTTCAGTGCTTCTGACAGCATCATATCTCTACTTGCTGTATCTCATTCAGTTGTAGTAAAGAAGACGGTTCTAATCACAGAAGTATCAAATATGTGTAGCATACAGCGCATAGCTGGAAGGAGCATATTTCTTAACTTTTTAGTACAAGGTATCTGGACAAAGCTTAAAATAAATGGGGAACAAAGGCTAAGAAATAGGGACAGGTTTTAAATATTACTCTTATAAACTTAGAAAGTTGCTGAAATAACAGGACTTGGGTTAGCATGCATTTTCTGGAGGATATTAAGTCAATACAGTAACTTATATACCCATAGAAAGCATGCAAACTTTACACAGGCATGAACAGAGCTCGTGATGCATTCCAAGAACCTGGAGATGTGAGGTACAGATCTTAACTACAGAGCCACCATGTTGCATATCAAGTGGTTAGTGTAAGCATTACAGGACAGAGTAATCAGTCATAAATGATAACTGACTAAACCAGTAAATTATCCGACATTGGAGTTTCTCTCTCTCTCTCTCTCTATATATATATATATATATATATATATATATAGAATCATGAACATTTGAGATGTGCACACAGGGGTCCACTACAGAATCTCGAAAGCTCATAATACCGAAGCCCAAAATCCCGAAAGCCCAAAATCCTGAAACTCAAAATCCTGAAAACACAAAATGGACATACGGACGTCATTGTGGCTTTGCTATTGTTAGCCCTGTGGTGTTAGGTCATGCGTTGGGTTCAGGTAAGTGTGCGGTTGGTTTTATGTTAGGGTTAGGGGCGGTTTAAGTGAGTTAGGGTTAGGGCGCAGGTTAGGCATGTATGCAATAGTGACAAATATTGGGGTTGGGGGCGGTTTAAGTGAGTTAGGGTTAGGGCGGGGGTCAGGTGAGTGTGCGATAGTGATGGACCTTAGGGTTAGGGTTAGGGTCAGGGTCAGTTGGTAGATATTAGTGTCTTTATATTGACATATTAACATATTAGCATTATTTGTGTTTTCAGGATTTTGAGTTTCAGGATTTTGGGCTTTCGGGATTTTGAATTTTCGGGATTTTGGGCTCAGGATTATGGGCTTCGGTATTATGAGCTTTCGAGATTCTGTAGTGGACCCGCACACAGACACACTTACACTTGTAAGAGTACCTATAAGTTTCTGAGCTTTCTTGAGGCACAGAGGAAGCTAAAAAATCATAAAGAGCTCATTTACATTTAGGATTAGGAGCTGTCTGCCATTTGCAGCTAAAGAGGATTTAATCATAGGTCCATATGTTGCTACTGTGCAATAGATCGTTTATGCCATTTGAAGACGAGTCACTGCATTCCTACTGGTACACCCTACTACTTGCTTCCCCTGTCCATAAAGGATGGGAGTTAGGCTTAGAGTAAATTTGTAGTTTCCCACCCATTCATTAAGGTAAAGTTGAAGACACTGAAGAAGGTGCTTTGCTTTACAACATGTGGTATTTGTTGCAGAGATAGGGTATTCTTTGGGTGAGATATCTGTCACACCAACAAGTGTTATTTATGTTGTAATATAGATTCAGGTCCCTTGATATTTGTATCTGTGTTGCTGCCAGTCTTGTGGCTATGCAGTAGATCAAGACTAAATATGTTATAGCCGTGTAGGCCAGGTGTGGATTGCCCCCCTAACAGGCTGTAGGAGACAGGAATCTGTTAGATACTCAGGGTAACTTGGGAGGCTCACACCTACGATTATTTCGGTGAGGAACTGCTGCAGTTTCTCAGGCTGGGTTAAGTGCTGTATTCTAGAGTGGGCCTGATGAGTGTTGAGCAGAGGAGAATGATAACATCTATGGACCGAGAAGAGAGGCCACTGGTGATCAATTGCATGAGGAAGAAGGGTTTTGTAATGGCAGTAGATACATAGGGATCAGGGGAGAATTTATTATCCCTATTGGCAGTATTTGTTTTAAAGGGAGGGGTGTCATTTATGTGATAAGTGTGTAAGAGATCCTGTTTCCCAAACTCTTTGACTCTACTTTTGGAGTCCAGCTTTAGACTATGATCTTGATGATGTAAGTTTGTCTGAATTAGGTCCTGTTTGATGGTATGAATGTATTGCAGTCATTTATGAACTTGGTTAGCCTTTTGATGTCAGAGAAGTAAATGCCTTATGGAAGTTCATAGATTCATAGGTATATACTAGGCTAACGATCACCAGAGCCTTTATAAAGCCTAGCCATACAACCCATCTCAGTGGTGCCCCTGTGTATCGTGGACATTTATTAGGAGGGGGTATGTTAGTTAAGAAGTTTCTAGAGGTTATGTTGGGCATATGTTAGTTTGGGTGTTATCTGCCTCTGCCTATAAAAGACATGGGGTCCAGACTCAGATGAATTTCTGATTTCCCATCCATTTTCCAAGGTTACGCTTAAATAGGGTTAGGGGTGGAGTGTGCTCCATATGGATGGGGAGCCTGTTCTAGAGCATGAGGATCCTCTGAAATACATATCTGTCTTGCCAACATGTTTTAGTTTATGTCATAAGCAAAATTTAAATCCTTGGATCTAGTGGTTCTGATGCTGTGCATTCACATGAATGTGCAAAAGGTCCATCAGAGCTGGATTCGAGGATGTTTTGTATTCCAGGCATAGATCACCTGTCAGTAACCTGTAGGAGACCGAGTATAGAGATAGGGCTTTAAGGCGATCCATATAGGACAATGTGTTTATTCCCTGGATTCTGATGATAAGGAACCTTTGTTGGTGTTCCAGCTGTAGCATATATCTGGTCAGATACATGCCAAAGAGGGCATTATACTCAGTGATGGGTCTGATAAGGGATGAATAAATTGACATTATAACTTCCTTGGACCGGGGTGCAATGCCCTTTCTTATAAGTTGGGCGAAGTAGAATGATTTTCTTACTCAGTTAGCCACATGTTGGTCAAAGGCTAGATTACTGTCTGCATATGTTCCTAGATCCCTGACTACTGGGTCATCTCTTAGGGGTAACCTATTAATGGAGTAATTAGCCTGGGTGGCAGTTTTCCCAGAAGGCATTGTAATGCATTTCTTGGCATTGAGTTTTAATGGGCTCCTATTACATGATCAAAGTTTTACAACTTCGAACACCATATGGTTGACCCCATATGTTCAAAGTTGTAAAACTTCGAATACTTAAAAAAATAAATAGAAAAAAACTTACCTGACTGTTTTAAGCAGGTGGGCAAGCCCCCCTGCACCTCCCACATGGGGGGCTGCGCCCCCCCCCACACCACCGATCTTTAAATATATACCAACTCCGAGATTGTACTACAGTGTAGTAAAGGGAAATCTTCCATTTCCACACTGTACTGCATTATACTGCGGTCTCGGAGTTGGTATATTTAAAGAGCGGGGGGTGTGGGGGCACAGCCGCCCACATGGGGGGTGCAGGGGTGCTTTCCCCCCTGCTTAAAACAATCCGGTAAGTTTTTTCTTTTCTTTTTTTTTTTTTTTTTTAATGTTTTCGAAGTTTTACAGCTTCGAACATATGGGTTCGACCATATGGTTTTCAAAGTTGTAAAACTTCGATAACATAAAGAACCCGTTTGTTAGACCCTTTTCTAAGACAATTGTGTCATGGGGGAGTCTATAAAAGCTTTTAATTTGCAATAATCTATGAAATTGGTCAGGCAAAGGCCATTGACATTAGCTTCTGAAAAGTAGATGCCAAACTGGAGCAGTCCCAGCACGGAGCCTTGAGGTACCCTTAGTGGAGGTAGTCTCACCAGTCCTGACTTCCTGTGCCCTGTCTGCGAGCCAGCTGGCAATCCAGTGACTTACATAGTGGTCCCAGAACACAGCCCTGGTGTATACCACTGGCAAGTCTCTTAGAGGATATTGTGCCACCAATATTAATTGAGGGGGTTCTGTCAGTAAGCTAGTTGGCAGTCCAATGGGTTACATACAGATTTATGTTGAGTTTGACCAGTTTGTCACTGGTACCAGAGAGGTATATAATGTCAAACCACTCTGTATACAACCACTGGTGTTCATATTGGTAATGGAATTACATTAGCAAACAGGTCAGAGTGGACAAATCAACAAAGTTGCTGTATGCAGATGATGCAGCATTACAGGCAGACTTTGATCAAGAATTTCAGCAAAGGATAGGGGAATGGTATGTGAAACTGAAGGCACATGGGATGAAACTGTGTGCAAGTAAAACAGTAGTAATAGCTGCTAACTGAGGAAATCAGAAGAAGCTGAGAACGGAGATAGAAGGGATGATAGTGGAACAGGTTAACAGCGTCAAGTATCTGTGAGAGGTGGTTGAGGTGAAAGGAAGTCTGAGTGAAGACATCAAAGCTAGAATCGGAAGGGCTGCAGCAAACTGGCATAGGATGTCAGGTGTATTGTATGAGAGAATAATACCAAAGTAGCCAAAAAGTAAAGTGTACAAAAGAGTGGTGCGACCAGTACTGTTTCATAGGTTCACAGGCAAGTACTAGGCTAGCTGCCCTTGTGGGCCATTTTAAGCTTAGCCAGTTTCCCTTGGTGAGAATCAAACCCTGTACCTCTTGTCTTTGAGGTAAACACCTTAATTATTCTGCCACTCCCTAAACCCTATTATACCAATCCCCAACCCCTGTATTGTACAGAAACCTGGGCAGTAAAGTCAGAGCAAACAAGGAAGCTAGAGGTGATGGAAATGAAGTGCCTGAGATGGGTGGTAGGATGCACACTGGGGACAGATGACATGAGGATGTAAGAACAGAAGCTAGAGTAGCTCTAGTTCCATAAAAGATCAAAGAGAGCTGATTACTGTGGTTCAGTCACATGTGTAGAAAAGCAGAAGACAACCTGGTGAAGAAGATTTGGCACAGACAGGAAGAAGACAAGAGGAAACAAGGGTGTCCGTCAAAGAGGTGGATGGATTGTGTGAGAGAAGATCTGTAACAATCATGTATGAGTGTCAAAGAAGGCAGGAGTGTGGCATTGATTCAAGAGAGATGGCAACAGTTAATATGACATCCCTACCCCAAGTAGAAAATCGGAAAAATTAGTTGATGATGATGAGGTATATATTGTTAGAGGCCTTAGCTAAATCAAGGCATGCTGTGTGCTTCTGTGACTCTTTCAAAGAAGTCAGCAAGGTTTCATAGCCATGATCTACAGTTTACAAAGCCAAGTTGGTTTGGGTCTAGGGAATGTAGTTTTCGCCTGTCCCTGTTGATGTCAGTGGTAATATGTTCCATTGCCTTGAAAATGATACTGCTGAGGCTAACAGGTCAGTAGTTGTCAGGGTCTGTGGAGGGGCACTACTGCAGCTGTTCTCCAAGTTTCTGGTATGTATCCAATAGAGAGGCTATGGTTGAATAATTTAAGGAGGGGTGTTATACTGACCAAGAAACAATACAATACATTGTCTGAACCCATAGAGGTGGTGTTTTTGGTGCTGGAAAGCATTTTTATTATCAGTTATGAGGTGATATGGGGGTAAGGTACTGACTGGATATGTTGAACTGGGAAATTTGGAAGCAGTGTGTGGGGGTTTGGAGCTAAATCTACCTGCCAGTATGTTAGTTGTATCTTCAGGTTTTGAGTAGGTTGTGCCATTAGAGATTCAGCGCAATGCTGTGTATTATTTCTGAAGTTCTTTACATAATTAAATAATGCCTTGTTGCTGTCTTTTGCTGACATAGCAATTTTGAGTTTACAATTAGCTTTGCAAGGTTTGATCTTATTCTTCAGTTCTTCTCTGTTTTAGGGTTGATTTTAGCATGCTAAGATTTTCTTATTCTCTTTTGGGCTGTCACATTTTTCCTTTTGTTGTAAAGTGTGGTTATGATTGAATTCCACCAGAGGGCTTTGTTTCTAAACTTGGTATTGTGTTTGTGATGCATAGGAGCAGAAACCTTATGCAAGACTTGAGGAAGGAATATAAACAATGGTTATATACAGCAGACTTGCTTACAAAGTCATTGAGGGGTGGAGGCTTGCTGAATTATCTCAGGTTAGCAGCAGGGGCAAGAATGTTGACTTGAAGAAGCCTCTAAAGATGGATGAGTTGGTTGATGACCCGTACAAAGAAAATATGATGAATATTACAGTATGCGATTCCTGCTGTGCCTAATACAGTTTTGGTAATGGGTGAAGAACATACAGCAGCTGTATTGGTAAGGACAGGATGGAGTATATAGGAGTGTCTAGTGAAGGAGGGTACTGTTTGAGTGAGCGAGGTTTCTGTATATTTGTTTGCTGTGGTGTACATGTGCCATTTAATGGAGGAAGGAGTTAACGTTCCCCTAAAATGATAGTGCATAAGTCAGTGGAGGGAGACAGTTGTTTATGATGATATGCCTTATGATTTGCAGGTATCATAGAATTAATTCTTTAGTTTGCCAGGATGTGAAATGAGTTTTTGTTTATAGATTCTAAGATGTGAAGGCGTTCAGGGTCCTTGTCCTGTATTATTATTATTCTAGAGGTGATGGTGTTTTGGATAAAGACAGGCATGTCATCACCAAAATTATTGCTATCTGCACTTGTGGCCTAGATGAGAGGTAGCTAAAGAAGCCAGGTAACAAGGGTATGCTATCTGTGTTCTTCAGCCATGCTTCAGTGACAACAGAATTATGCAAATTCGGAGTTAGGAAAACCTCAGGGGAGGAAATTTTCTTTAGCGCTGAGCTCTTACATTAATAATGACCAGATATGAATTTGGATTTGCTAGGCTGGTAACCTGAGTAGACTGAAGGGCCTAAAAATGTCACTATAGGGTTAGAGAATGTCTTAGCCAGTATGCAAAAACCATGGGGGTGATAGGTGTAGACCATCTCTGGTGAAACGTGAGATTCCCAAGTGAAACATTTAAGACTACCTTCCATTTTACTCCAAGCTGAAATACATTGGACTACTGCAGAATCAGGAAACTAGTCAATTATTAAAGCCAGTCATCTTTAGCGCTTACATTATGGCATTATTTCCTGTGATGGTAGAACACTATTCAGTACAAGTTTCCTTCAGCCCTAGAGACTTACTAAGAGAGCTCCATCATGTTCCTTTTCATATAGTGTAAGGAGGGGGGCATCACAAGTCATTCATACCCACATGGACGACATATTTGTACTTTGGGTGAAGAGACTTGAACACTTAAGTATCTTAGTGGTGCAACAGGTAACACACATGCCTTTGGTGCAGATGGCTGTGGGTTCTATGCCCACACCAGGTAGATTCATTGCTTACACTGTAGTGCAGCATGAGGAGAGAGTGGGGAAGTAATGCACTCCTGAGTGTGTTGCCCTTCAGTTGAGATATGAAACTGAAACCCTATCTGCTTAATTTGGTGGTAGCTAAGGTGGATGTAAATGATCCCACGGCATTGATCCAGAAGTGTAGGGGAATTTCCCTAGTACCCTGGCCAAAATTCCTTAGTAGTATAAATACTACCTCGGTATCTCCCTTGAAAGAGACTACTATCCTAGTGGAACTAACTCGGTCAACTAAGGATAAATAAATAAATAAAATAGTGAATTCTGGCAGCTGGGAGGCAGCTGACTATTTTTTGCTTAGTCATGTGTGTGGTCCATTGGTATGCCACATTATGGAGTCATCTATAGGAATCACATTACCATGGCTAGGTGGAGCTGTTGTATAGGTTATAGACCCTAGTCAAACCACTGTGTTGACTGTTGTCTGTGGTGATGGTAATAGAAGCTGTATGTAGTGTAGAATGGGTGTTTGTGTGTTACTGATATTTGGCTGTGGTACATGCATTTACAGTGCTGTGCCTATGAGAATTTTGTGATTTTGGAAATTATTTTTTTAGACTTCAACATATGATGGTTTGTTTTGCAGTGTCTGGGTTTAATGTTATCATGGGTGCTAGCAACTAGTTTGTGTGAGAAGCTTGTGTCTACGCGTAATAAGTATTTGCACTTCTCATACGTGGACTTATTTAGTGGCAGTAACAAATGGTAGAGAATATGGCAGTGTTTATACTGCCTCAAGATGCTTAGTGCTAGAAGACTGGCAGCAGAGAGGGTAAAAGACTGAAGACCCATGGCTGGTCTAAAAATGTCTGGTACTACACTGTTTGTAATGCCATGGAATTTTGGGGACTTTGGGCCCCAATCTTCCTAATGTCTTTGGAATCACCATGTAATTTATTGACATTGTCACAGATGTTAGTTACCTTAAAGCCATAAAATCTCTAGTATGAGAATGGACCTAGAAGAGTTCACACAAAAAATGTAAAACACAGAATTCAAGGATTACGAGCCGAAGTATTCAGACAGCATTGAAAATAACATTTTGATGATTATTTCTTGTGGTGGGCAAGTTCTTCCACCTCCCTATACAGAGAGTTTTATTTCCTGCAACAGCTCCCTGTTGAGTATCATTTTTGTCTAAATCAGTTAACATTTTTCCTCTCATTGGTGCTGAATTCAATTTTTCCTCAAAGAGAAATAGTGAATAGTAGTACATATCTCCCTGAAGGCTGATAACAGTCTGGGATTGATTTAGTTTTGTCTGTAACAGAGACCGTGTGAGGTGCACATTAACTAATGCAGCCCCTCTGCTGCTTTCTATTCTGTTCTAAGGTTGTACTGTTTGGAAGTATTCAATCTGAACCATTTCATTAAAGATAACCACTACTGTTGTATTTCTAATCCTGTTTCTTTCTGTTTATTGTAGTGATGAATTCTGCTTAAAGGCCCCTTATTTTGTGGCATAGCGTGATGACACCCTGACTGACCATGCAACCTGAGATTGGTTTGGGGGAGGGTAAGCGTGAGCAGCCAGTGTCGGCTAACCCATCCTAGAATGAGAGGAGGTCCAGTCACTGGCATTTACTGGAGAAGTAGTACATAGTGTACTGTTGGGCCAACAACTTGAACTTGGTTCTTCTAAGCCATTTATAACAGTAGCCTTGATGGGGTGCTTGTGGGAATGTGCAAAAGAGGACACAGCAGTCCCTAGCACATGAAAGCAAGCATGTTAGCTGTTCTGAGAGGGTTTGGAGTCATAGAAGAAAAATGGTGATGGTCACCTGGATGGTGACCTTCCTTGATCACCTGTCACTGTGAAGGGGAATAAATGAATGAGCTGATGGATTGTGGGATGGTTGGTGGTTAACAGGCAGTGGGGACAAAATATGTTTAGAGGTAAGAATTGCAAGAGCCTGTAGAGAAGTTCCTTGAACTTTTTACTTGAGTCTTGTATGCAGCCAGGAAAACTAAACCTCACTTTACTAAAAAGAAAGCTTGAGAGAAGTGATGTGTGATACTGGATTCCACTAGAAGATCAGATTCACATACCTCCCAGATCATGTTCACTTAGTGTAATAAATTCCCTTTTAGTGAGGTTAGAGTTGTAAACTGGACGTTCAGAAAAAAGCCAGCATCTTGGATTCTTGTCCAGTGCTATTCTGAGTCCAACCTGTAGGTAGTGTTGTCTTGGTGCATAGATTTGTATTGCTGAGAAGGGAAATAAATGCTGTAGTAAGATGTGTACTAAGATATTCTCATTCTCACTCTGCTTGTTGTGAGATGACTTATGAGAAAAGATGCAGGGTAATGTGATTTATTTATATATTTTGTATTAATTTTTTGTTTTTTGTTTAGTGGAAAAATCTGGTTGGGCGCAAGTCCCATTTTCAGCAGAGGCCCGGGAAGAAAAATGCCACAAACTTCTACTTCCCTTTTTAGGAAGACATGTTGGAAGAATGCATTGCTTCATTTCAATAGCATGCATCCTCGATTCATGTTTCCAAATATAATCAAGAGTCAATTTATCAGACTTACCAGGTTATGTAAAGAACCGATAAAATTGAATGAACAGGCAGCTATTATGGAACGCCTCTTTATTGAAAGAGGCTATAATAGTTCCATGGTGAAAAGTGTAAGAGATTCAATCTTAAATAAATCTACAAATAGAAGTAAACAGGTGTATGTTAGAAACAAGAGATTAAGCAATAGTAAGCATGACTCCAGAGTGACTTTCATTACTAGGTTTACTAATGATAATAAAGAAATTATTAAAATAATACGAAGAAATTGGCATGTACTTGCTATAGATCCCCATACTGCCAAGATAGTAGGTGAGACACCAAGCTTCACCTATAGGAATAGCAAGAACTTAAAGAGGCTATTGTGTATTGAACATGGGCATTTAGATACTAGGCAACCTCAGAGACATTTTAGGACTTTTGGTACCTTTCCATGTGGTAAATGCAATATGTGTGGAATGATTAATGACACTCAGGTGTTTTTACATCCCGCAATGGAATATGAGTTTAAACCTAGGTTTTTTGCTTCTTGAGATTATGTTAATCTTATTTATTTAGCTACTTGCGACCGGTGTCAGGCCTTTTATGTAGGCATGACAACAAGGAGGGTTAAAGATAGGATCTATAATCATGTATATGTTATCAGGAAGTTGAACCAACAAAATGCTTTGGCTAAACACATAATGGCTTATGAAGGCCATAGGTTTAAATTTAGGGTGTTACAGTTAGTGACCCCTAATAAGAGAGGGGGACATAATATGAACCATTTGGAGACTATAGAACTCCAATGGATTTTTAAGTTACGAGCACATCAGGATCCAGGGCTCAGTCAGTTTATAACCATTAAACCTATTCTTGAAGCACGTAGACTTAGATAAAATAATGAAATTTTTATGGGCATAAGTGCAATAGAAGGATAATGGGACAGGGTAGTAGTATAAGTCTCATATACATTTTTATTTATTTATTTATCAAGTTTAACATTTATATATTATTATATTTTTGAAAATAATTAGTTATCATTATTATTAGTCAATAAATATTGATTTATTAGTATAAACTATTATTAGTTTATGAATATATTTGGAGATTTTTACATTATGCTGTTATAGTATTCATACCTCAAAAATATATGGAAATATATGTTTAATTTATCCACTTTCATATACATTTCATGTAGTTCCATGTGTTTTCATATGTTATTGTACATACCTTGTTCATTATATATGTTCATTATATATGTTAGTTATTCAGCATATTTTTATATTTTTAGTCAGATATACTGACACATTATTGATATATATTCATGTAATTTCTAAGGAATCAAGTAGTTGTAGATATAGGATATAGCTGAGGTCACCGCAGTTATGAAGTAGATTTTTGTTAATATTTTACATATGTATGAAATAAATATATGAGATATATATATTCTATATGATATTCAAGATTGTCAATATACTCTGCAATTGTTTTATTATTGTTATTGTTTTAATATTATTATTTCAAAGTGTTTTTTTAACTGTCCTAGTTCAGTAGCTCAATGCTACATTTTAAGAGCACTGATTTATGAAGATATATAGGAATTCTTAGTTTTTAGTATGGTTCTGAACTGATTGAATGATTATTTAATTAGATGATTATGTTCAAGGTGGTAGCAGGTTTTTTAAGATTGGTTGTCCTATAAAAAGTGAGGTTTTGGGAATGTTTTTGAGATCTGATGAAGCATACCTTGGCAGTACGTGAAAGCGCTCATCCTTTGCATATGTAATAAAGCTTCTTTGTTTTTCGTGGTGGTCCTTACTCGTTTTGTTTCTTCACAAGGTATTTTTTGCTTTTTGCTTATCGAGTTGGACCTTCAGATGGCAGCGATGTCTTTTTCTTCAGTGCCACATAAAGTACATATTTTCAAAGGACAACAAAACATAAACATTTTAAGCATTATTTTGCAGGTAGTGTTCAGACAAATAGTAAAGACATTCATTTATTTATTGAGATTTGTTAACCTGGTTGGTCCAACTGAGCCTGGGAGCCATTTTCAGTGGAGACCTGAGGAGAAAAGCTCCAAACAAATTTATAATTTTTCACAAGATAAGCAAGAATTACAGTAAATTAGTTTACAACAACAAATAAGATAATTGTACTATTATGTACAGCTCCATATTCATTAATGCAGTAAAAGTAGTATTACAACAGAGTGCCATAAATAAAATGCACTTTCAGTAATTAATCAAAGAGACATTATATTAGTGTCTTTAGCTAGAGAAAGAGTCATTATATTAGTGTCTTTAGCTAGAGAAAGAAGTAGGATAAAAAAATGAGAGAGAAGGGATAAAGGAAGGGAGATATTCTGAAGAGAACAAAAAGTATCATAAGTAAGAAGAGAAAAGATATCATGTGAGAGATTGACATGGACAGGACCATGTCTTTTGTAGATGGTGTTTATTTTCTTATTTAAACTGGTACTTAAGGGGGATACTCATTTTATTAAGAGGAAGAGTATTCTAAGTATGAGCCACAGAGTTATTTGTAAAGGGACTTACCAATGTTTTTAGTGGGTTTGTAGATATCCCGGAAGTGTTTATCAATTGTACGAAGGTGATGGTGGGGGTTATAATAAGACACTTGATTAGAGGTAAACAGGCAGGAAGGGAGGTTATACAGGATAGAGTGTGTAATATGTAATTGTGGTAGAAGTAGTTGTTTAGAGAATTCAGGCCATTGTAGTGACTTGAGAGAGAGACAGTGATGGGATTTGTAAGGGAAATTAGAGGCCAATCTGGCTATTTTAGTATATGTTTGCTCAAGTTTAGAAAGTAGTGATGATTGGAGGTTAGTAAGGACAGGAGCTGCATACAGTAGACAGGGTAGAAGAAGAGACTGGGATGGGGAGGGTTTAGAGGAGGGTGTAAGAAATTTTTGATTGTGGTAGAGGAGACCAAGTTTCTGTTTTTTTTTTTGTTTTTATACATTGATGGATATATGCATCGAATTTTAGTTCATCTTCAATAATGACTGCAAGTAATTTGGTATGGGATTCAGGTTTAATGGTGGTGGTGTTAAGGGAGGTGATGGAGAGCCAGGGTTTATGCTTTGCCAGTGTTTTAGGAAAGAAAAGCAGGAGTTTCATTTTTTTTTTTTTTTTTAGGATTAAGTACGAGATGAGAGCCAGGTTTCAACAGATGAGGAAGTGTCTTGGGTGAGAACTAGGAGTTCAGGAATGCTCTGGGTGATGGTGATAAGAGTGGAGTCATCGGCATATTGTAAAAGTGCAGAGAGGTTAGTTGCAGAATATAGTTTGTTAGTAAAAACATTGAACAGGAGGATATGCAAGTTAGATCCTTGGGAAACACCACCGTTGACAGGAAGAAAGGGGGAGAAGGCAGTTTGCCAGCGAATGGATTGTTGTCTGTTGCATAGGTAGCTAGAGAAGCAGTTAACAGAGGAGGTAGAGAGATGAAGGTCACAAAGTTTAGTTAATAGTTTAGAGTGCTACTTTTTAGGTGAATAAGAGTAGTGTAGTGGATGTGCTGTGCTGGAGTCTAAAGCCATGCTGGGTGGGAGTTAGAAGGTTATTATCAAGTAGGTGTTTGAGTAACTGAGTATGGGGACACTTTTCCAGAATTTTGGATAAGGGGGACAAGATAGCAATGGGTCTGTAGTTAGAAGGATCAGTAGAGTTTCCACCTTTGTGAAGAGGGATTGTGTAAAAGGATTTCCAAATATCAGGGACATGAGCTTCAGCAATTGATTGATTTATAAATATAGAGACAGGGTAGGCAATAGATTCAACAGCGATTTTAAGGAATTGGGGTGGTAGTTTATCAGTGGAGGGGAGAGCAAGGCTTGAGTTTATTTAGAAGAGATTTAATGAAGGTGATGGGAACTGGTTGGAGGGAGAAAGGGTTTTGTTGAGAGGGAAAGGAAGGGTAGAGGAAGTGTCACTATTTTGAGTAACTTTTTTGTATAGTTTCAGTGAAATAGTTGTTTAAGCGAGTGGCAGTTTCCTTAGCTGTGTTAAGTGGGAAGGGGTTGGGGGTAGGAAGTTTACCAGGGTAGAGGAGATTATTTATAATAGACCAGAATTTTTTCGTTTTTTATGTGGGCTACATTGGTTGGAGGCAAGGAAAGTTTTCTTATCTTTGTTAATTAGTTTTTTAGATATGCTTCTGAGTTCTTTGTATCTTTGAAGTAGGAGAGGGGTTTTATTTTTGACCCAGGCTTTCCAGGCACTGTCACTTTGATGCATAATAGAGCATAAGCTTTGAAAGCCAGGGGGCAAAGTTGGACTTTATTCTGATTTTTCTGGAAGGTGCCATGGAGTTAAGCACATCAAGAAGTAACTTATTAAAAGTTGTTACAGCCTCATTGAAGAGGAGGTTGAATAGGAAGGATTATTTAATCCTGGACAATATAGAGTTAAATTTGTCTGGATCAAAATGGGTAAGATTGCAGCATTCTCTGTGTAGGTGATCTTTGGGAGAATGTTGGGAGTATCTATGGATATAGGTAGGGGAATGGTCACTTAAAGAGTTAGGAAGAATGCCAGGGTTATGATAAAGGTTGAGATATGAAATAAGGCTCCAGTCTAGTTGAGATCCAGAAGTATTGTTTTTTGGTAGTCCTAGTAGGTGAAGATATGAGTTGGTTGGCCATGAAGATTGAGACTATGAATAGGGGATGTGAAAGAGAGTTTAGACCAGTCTATGTTAACATCTCCGATTATAATGGTTTCATAAGGAACATATTGAGTGAGCCAGGAGAGAAAGTTTTCAAGAATAGGGATATTGTCTCTGAGAGGTATATAAATGGAGGCTTTGGCAAATTATTTTGTGAGGGTTGAGGTGACAGTTCACAATAAGAATTTCTGCAGGTGCAAAGCTGGGAATGGAAATTGAAAGTGGAGAGAGATTAAGTTGTTCGGAGTAGAGGATGTCAACTCCTCCACCTCTCTTATCTGTCCTGTCAGGTTGAAAGATGTATCCTGGGGTAGAATTTCTGAGTTAGAGATATGTGGTTTTAACCAAGTTTCTGAGAGGGTTAAGATATGGGGGTAGTGTTGTTAATCCATGAGTGCAGTTCTGTTATTTTATTTACAATGCTTTGGATATTTAGAGAGAAGATAGTAAGAGATTTAGGAGAAGGAGTGAGAGCATGGAAGAGTAGGTGACTGGGTAGGGTATGAGGTGTATATTTATGAGAGGTAACTGCAGGTGGTCCAGAGTTGGAGTGGATATCCAAATCCAGGAGTAGTGTATCAAAGAAAGTAAGAGTATATGTGAGTAGGTTCAATGTAGTGGGAGTTTTAGATTTTATAGTAGAGGAGAGAAATGTACTTGCAAATGTATTAATCTTGAAGAGGTCAGAAGGGGAGATAAGAAAGGGATATGGAGAAATTTAAAGTGGATGAGAGCCGGTATGGGAGAAGCAGTTGAAGGGGAGAACAGGTGATGGTGTTTGGAAGCAAGGTGGTTTGTGGTATGAAGTAGACAGTTATAGGAAGAAGAGGAGGGTGATAGAAAGGTAATGAATTAACATGCTGAAAGATTTATGAGGTGGACAGTAGTATGCACAATAGAAGGATACCAAGGAGGATGGGGGGGGTATATATAAAAGTAAGTGAAGAGGAGATAGGGATTAGGCAGGTGGATAAGGGAAGAGAGGGAAGTGTAGTGCCGAGAGGGGAGAGTGTTGTGGGAGTGGAAAATGGTTGGGAGAAGTAGTTAATTGAAGGGTGTGGGTGATTTGTTAGCGAGAGGGTAGGGGTGGATCTTGGAGAGTATAAGTGTAATGAAAGGGGGTGTGTGGGAGTGAGGGTAGTGTAGGGGAGCAGAGTGACCCCTAGCACAATGAGGGCAAATGGAGTTGGTTGACCCGGCTGAAGGAGACAAGTAGAGAGAAAAGAAAAACAATCAGTTTGCTTGCATTGTGGACAGGTAAGTTACAGAGGTCTTAATTTGGCTGTAAGGAATTAGTGGGGAGAGCAAAAAAGTACTTTTATCATATGCTTTAGAAGTTATATTATTTTCCATAAGTCCAGTGGTGAATTTGGCATAATGGTTAAGGTCTTTAGCTCAAATATAAGGTATATGGTTTGATTCTGATCTCAAGTTATTGGCTAGACTTAAAATGGCCCTTCAGGGCAGTTAGCCTAGTATTCAGCTATGAACCTTTAACCTATGACCATATTAACATGTAATAGTTGGAGATGTAAGAGCAATGAAAATGAACATAGGTTTAGTATATGTATGTAGACATTATTAAGGTAGGATGTCACTAGAGCAGGAACAGAAGATAGTGAAGGAGGAAGGCTATAAGCAGAAATTAAAAAAAAAAAAAAACGAGTAGAAATTCTGATAGTGGAGTGGTTGAGATAACAGTAGACAGGTAAGATGATGAGGTGGGTAAGGGGTGGGTATTAGTAGGAGAGGATAAAGGATGTAGGTTAGTTGGAGGAGCAGTAGTGAGGATAAAAGAGAGAGTTAAGAAAGGTGAAAGAGTCGGGGTGATTGATAGAGAGATCCACAATGGAGGAGTAATGGAAAAAAGGTGCATTTAGTCAGGATGGGAGCATAGCCATGAGAAAGTTAGCTGTTATTTTAGATTATTTTTGAAATGTGTGGTAATGTTGTTGGTTTTAGAGTGGGTGGGATGGAGTTCCAGTTCTTAGCAACAAAGGTTGAATAAAGTGAGTTGCCCGCACTGTTATGAGACTTGGTCCTGGTCAGGAGATATTTGTATTGTGAGTGGAAATTCCTAGGAGAGAAGTAGTGCTTGAGGATGTTTTGTAGTGATGGGCAGGTGACTGGTTTGTGTATTATTTTGTGGGCACTAAGCAGTTGGAAGTAGGTAAGGTAACTAGGTAGTTTGAGCCTGTGTGCTTCAGTGCTAGACAGTGGTGTGAATGGTTTGGATGCAAACTTAGCTATTTTATTGTAGCAAACCTCTAGTGTGTTTTTTAAGATGGAGTGAAGGTTAGTCAGGATGGGTGTTGCATGGAGAACTAAAGGAAGAAGATAAGATGTTGCTAAAGAGTAAGAAGAGGTTTGTCTCTGTAGAGGTAGCCCACTTACTGAGTTTTCTTGATGTTTAGAATGATGTGTTGATCAGATTTTAAGTTGTCATCAATTAAGACTTTGTGTTGGAAACTGTTTTGTTTGAGGTATTGTTTGCTGATGTGATGCTGAAGGATTGTTTCTCTGCTAATAGAGGTTTTGTTGAAAACAACACTAATTTATTTATTTGTTAGCATTTAAAAGTAGTTGACCATCATCTAGCCAGACCATAACTGATGAGAAGAAATCTTGGGTCATTTTGTGGAGTAATGGCGCAGAGCATATGAGTGTGGCTTGATTTTGTGTATTGTACTATGGAGGCTTCTTTGGTAGCATTATGAAGATTATTAATGAATATGTTAGATAGTAAAGGGCCTAGAATGGATCGCTGAGGTACACTGACAAAGGCAGAAAGAAAGGGGAGAGATCTCGTTGACATTTTAAAGTCTGGAGTCTGTTAGTCAGATAGCTGTGGACCCACCTAAGGGATGAATGGGAGAGTCTTAGGGAGAGTAGTTCATGGAGCAGGCATTGGTGTGAAACTATGTCAAATGCTTTTGACATGTTTAAGAAGAGGGAAGATACTAGATTGCCAGTGTTTCTGTTAGAGTGTATGATTTTGGTAAAACTGAGCAGACCAGTAGTGGTGCTGTGGTAAGGTCAGAAACCATGTTGTGTGTCGCAAAGGAGATTGTTATTGTGAAGCTGGGAAATGAGTTGGGAATGAATGCATTTTGCTAATATTTTGGAGATCTAAGGTAGAATAGCTATAGGGTTGCAATTGTAGAGGTCAATGGATATTCCCTTTTATGTAGTGGTATGATGTGGGTTTTTTTTTTTCTAGACGTAGCTTTCTGTAATTGAGTGGTTTATGAGTATAAGCACAGGGTATGCTAATAGCATCTACAGTGATTCTGAGATATTCTGGTGCCAGGTTGTCAGCAGCTGATGTTGAGGTCTTTATTTTTTTTTTTTTTTTTTTTTAAAGTTTTAGGAGATGTTTTTGATAGAATTAGTAGGTATTGGTTGGAGGGAGAAATTATTTTGCTGGCAATTAGTACTTATTGGGATAGTGAGGCTGGTGGCTGTTTTTTATTAGTAGGGATTGAACAGAGCGGATAAAATATGTATTGAACTGGATAGCTATAGTGACTGAGTTGGTGGTGGTGGTTGGTGGAGTCATAGTTTGGCCTGGCTGTAATAGTCTTTTCATTGTGTTCCAGAAAAAGCTCAATGTTCTGTCAGTGTTTGTCTTGAAGTATCAAAAAGTATTTAGTTCTGTCCATATTTTTTGTTTAGAAAGCTTCCTGAGTTGTCTAAAATATTGCCATTTTCATGGTGTTTTGTCAGTAGACTTTGCTTTCCAAACTTTATCTCTGTTTAGCATGAGTTGCCTGGTTTCTCTTGTGAGCCATGGGGCGGGGCTCGATTTGATGTCTTTTGATCTGATGGGAGCTAGCTTGTTTAGTACATAAAGAATGTGATGTTAATGTGAGATATGGTGCCATCTAGGAGTATGTATTTTAGAGTATCCCGGTTGTCTTTGTTGAAGTAGCTAATGAAGGTTTCATTAGGAAAGAGATGAGTGTATGCATATTATTATAGTGTATTTGTTCATGTGCATGTTTAAATTATCTCATGGCAAAGGTCGGTAGATGGTCACAGTTGGTGTCAGATAGGCAATCAGCAGTGTTAATTTTGTTAAGGTTGTGGTGAGGATTTAGTCTAGTCAATTACCAATAGTGATAATGTGGATAAAATCAAAGAGAGTTATGGAGAGTGTGGGATAATCAGAGCTAAGTAGTTATAGTAACATCAGCTATGATGATAGTTTCCTTGGTCATATTATGAGAGATCTAATACAGGATTTCTTCTAGTAATGGGATGATTCCAGGAGGAATATAGATGGCAGTGATGTGTATGCTCTTGTGTTTGTTGATTTGCAGGAGAGGGAGAGAGAGAATTATTTCAGCAGTGGGAAGGTTGTTGTGGGTTTGGGGTAGGAAGTGGATTCAAGGTGTTTTTTTGTATATCGTAGCCACACCACCAGCTTTCTGATGTTGTAGCTGGGGGGTGGATTTCCTGGTCTTTAGTACCTGGTTTTATCCAGGTTTCTGTGGCTGTTAGGATGTCAGGTGTATGAGGCTACATAGGCATGCAACTGTGGTAATTTATTGTAGCTGCACCTAAAATTTAAGTTCATCAAAAGACTGTTAACTTGGTTGAGTGGAAGAGGAGCACTAGGGATAGCTGAGGTGGTAGAGTTGTATGTGTGTAGAGAGGGTCCAGAATTAAGATGCGTGTCGCCATCAAGAGCAAGATTAGATGAGGTGTGTGTGTGTAGTGAAATGTTTTTTGTATTTAGTTGTCACCTTTAAATTATCTGGGTGCTATAGTAGGGTGAGAGGGAAATGATTTAGAATTATGGTGTAATGTTCTGGAGGTGACATTGAGGTTTGGTAACAACGGAGTGTGATAAGATTTGTCATGGGCAAGAATAGATAGTAATACAGATAGTAAGTGAAGGGGCAGCATACCATAGTTATAGTAGAGAAAGAAGGCCTGAAGAGTTTAATAAGGGGTGATCAGTAGAATAAATCAAGGTATTGCTGTTTAAATAGAGGTGGATGGATGGAATAGTAGGCGGAATAGGGAAGGACCAAAAGAAAGGTGGTGTGAAGTAATACAGCTCTATAAGAGGGAACAGCAAATAGGGTAGCTGTAATGTATATGATTGGTTGTAAGTATGAAGTGGGTGAGCTTAGGGAAGTATAAATGTAGTTGCTGTAGTGGGAATGGGAGCTGGGGGTAGGGTGGGGGAGCAAAGTAAGCCTGAGCTAGGTGAGGGTGAACGGAGTGGGTTCCAGCCCCTTAGGGCCAGTGAATGGCCAAAAGCAATCAGAGTTGGCATTGCTACAGTTTGCACGCAAGTAACTAAGGGTGCCTACTAGTGTAAGTGCCAAGCTAAGTCTTAGACTTTATAGTATTAAAAGTAGTAGACTAAAACAATAAAGGTAGAAAAACATACTAGTAATACAGCATGTAGTTATCACTGAAACTTCAGGACATGGGAAAGGGACAAAGCAAAGCAACATAAAACTGCCTGTAGCAAGGAAGGAGATTCACAAAAGTAGTAGCTGGAAAGAGCAGTAAAGAACGTCCAGCCTGGCCGCAAGAGTAGGGTATAGCTCATTAATTAGAGAGGGAAGGGGAGGGGGGATTAAGGGGCAGTGGAGGCTATATTTGATTCTAGTCGTAAAAACAGCTAAAAAGCAGGACACTGTGTACTTGCGAGGTAGAGAAGAGGCATTAAACTTGATACTCTTTTGAACAGAGCATGACTAAGGTAAGGGAATGAACAAGTAATTTCATCTTATGCTGAGTCAAAAAAACAAGTCTTTAAGTTTTTGCAGGGCTGGATGTTGTATTTACTCTAATGCAATGTTGGGGAGGTGCAGTTCACAAGTATCTGGTTAGGGCAAATGGCGGATACCCAGGGGCTAATTGTCCAAACAAGTTAAAGGGTGAGCTTTACTTATTTCTTATGCCCAGCTAGAGAAATTCAGGCTTAATGTTCTCACTGTGAATTTTTCTTCTATTCAGGTGCTCTTTAATGTGCTATTAGTTTGGTCACTGCATTGATTTTGATGCTAAGATACGAGTCTTTGCAGAATACAAAGCCATGTAGTAACCCAGATCCATTTTATAAACTATTAACTGAAGTTCTCTGACACTCCTACATGTTGACCAGAAACTTAACTTTAGATTATCATGAATCTTATGTTTTTCAGTTGTCTCTTCTACTTCTTCTTTTGTTGTTATGATATATATTTAGTCCATTATTGGCTTTTGAATTGGGTACGTTTCTAAGCATTCACATTTTCCCCTTTATTCTTACCTTATAGCTCTAGCATGCTAGACCACTTTACTTTCCACCTTGAGAGCTAACCATTACTACCTCCAGTAGATGTTATGTAGCCTTGTTTTCATCATTTTCAGTGACAATGAAAACATTCCACTCTTATTTTTATGTTACAGTCTTGCTCATCAAGTTCAGTCCTTTCATGGAAAATACAGCCATGTTACCAGAGTAAGAAATATATACAGATTTATAAACATGGTGCACAGATAAGAGATGTTATCTACATGCCTGTCAGATCTTGTTTTTAGGCATTTGTTGCCCTTTAGCTTCGATGTGTAGAATTAAATCTGAAGTAGTTTACTTCATTTGGTCTTCAACCTGTGGGGAATACGGATCCGTATGGAATCCAAGCCAGCAAATATTACTAGCATCAGCTCCGAGCTCCAGACTCCTCTCTTTACCCATAGTACACCTCCACTGCCTTCCATCCCCAGATCTCATTGCCATGATTTGCTTATACATCGTGTTTTCAGAGCTCCAGCTAGCAGTGGGTTATTTCACTACTCTTAAGTTTAAAGCTTTCATTCTTTTTCGTCGATCTAGGTTAGTTTAGGTACCCCTTCTCCCCTCCCATCACTTTGGCATCAAGTGTTAGATTGATTAGGTAAATAGTTAAGAGTAGTTTGTTCTGTGGTGTTCCCCCCTCAGTGTTGTCTATAGACTACTGTGGTGAGTGGGTGTGTGTGTGTTGGAGTTAAGAAAGTTTTTTGCCTGTCTTTTTTAAGGCTTTCTTTCTTTCTCTCAGGATGGCTGAAAAGCTTGTGTTTCAGCACTGCACAGAGTGTGGCCATAAGCTCTCCCCAGCGGATGGCCACACTCTGTGTGTGTTGTGCTTAGGTGTGGCCCACCTTAGTGTGGATTACTCCAGTTGTGCGGGGTTCAAACACCGAGCTTTAAAGGATAGGAAGGCCAAGTTGGCCCTCAAAGGTCTTCTTCCTTCTACTGATCCTCCTTTCTAGTCTTAGGCTTCAGTCACAGCGGCTGCTGTGACTGCCTCTCCCTCTTCTGTTCCTCTGGCCTCTCCTCCCTCCTAGGCTGGGACTCAAAACTCCTGCATCTAAGCCTGTGGTAGCGGAGCAGAGGAGAGGTAGAGAAAGGGAGAGAGAGTCGAAGACGAAGAAAAAGAGAAAGAGGTCCCCAGACCTCGCTTCTCCGAACAAGTCAGCACGGATCCGTGACTCCCCTCGGCTCTGGTCTCTGAGGTTCTCCCTGGAGCCAGAGGAGGCACGTCCAGTCTTTTGGGCTTCAGTTCCCTGACCCGCCAGGTCAGAGTCTGTGGACTCGTCACGGTCAACCCGCTCCTTATTGAATATGGATCTGAATAAGATGATGAGGCGCTTTATCCGTACACAGATCTAGATGGGGTCTTGCCAGCCCCCCTCTCTTCTGAAGGGGAGAGCTTGCTTCCTTTCTTTCAACCCATTTCTCCTTCCCTGATCCAACCTTCAGCTTCAGAGTACTCGGATCTGAGGTTGGTCTTGTTCAGGGGGGTCAGCGCCGACGGTACTTGTTTCCTCGATGCTGACAGCTGCCTGGAGCATCTCTGATCTGACCAGTTCAGATCTGGGCCACTCTCGGTGCCGGAGCTTGGGTGTCTGATCTGAGGGAGTGGAACCTTTTCCATCAGCTCCAATGTTGTCGGGCCAGGTCCCCTCCCTTGGAGCTCCATCCACTTCGGAACTGGCTCCAATTCTCATGTCGGACCTGGAGAGACAGACCTCCTTATTAGCTTCCCAGGAGGTCCAGTCTCCTTCAACATTCGATGTGGTAGAAAGGGTCCTCTCCATCAGATCGAGACCCCTGACTGCCCCTCGGTCTCCTCCCAGACCCCCTCAGCTTTGTCTACAGTCCCTGTTGTCTTACCAGAAGGACAGCCCATGCTCGAAGAGCCCCAGACGGTTCCCCCTGAGGAACAGATGGCTTGCGAGCGCTCCCCTGAGAGCCCCACTGGAGATGTGCCTCTCAAGCATATATGCAAGAGGAGGCACTTGGACTCCCCTGAGTCCCTCACCAAGGACACAGATTTAGATGATGGAGAGGTTCCCCAAGATCACCTCCCGAGGATGTCTTCTTTGGAGACATCATGGAGATTCTGCCCCAGCGGGGAGGTTGGTCTGCCCCCAAGCCCTCTTCTGATGAGTCTGTATTCCTGGAGGCTTTCGGCATGGGCCCATCTACTTCCTGGGTGTCCCCTCCCGCAGATGCTTTAGTGGATTTAATCACCTCATGGGCGTGGAAGGAACTGGACACCATGGAGCCTATCCCCAAGTGACCCGATAAAATTTTAAGCTTCCCCATTTACAGGCCATCCTGGAATAAGGGCTCCCCTGTGGACGCCATGGTGGTAGCAACAGCCACTAAGAAGGAACTTGCTCAGGAGAGTTCCTTGGTCCACCCTCCTGACCGGGAGTCACGGATGATGGACCATCTAGGGAAGCGGGTGTATGCTAAAGCTGTGTCCAAACACAAATGCCAAGAGGTCCAGCAAGACAAACAACATTCTCAGTAGAAAAACCACTTTAATGTGAGGAGCAAAGCTTTCGGATAAAATCCTTTATCAATATTGAAAATACAAATGCAAATGCAGAGTATATATAGGTCTAAAAAAGTCATATGACCGGCAGCCAAGAAGTCACATGACCCAATCATTAAAACAAAACATGTAGAAATAAACAAACATGCAAAGCTAAAAAATGCAACAGCATAATGCATACATGAAAACAAAAAACATTTAAAAAAGGAAGAATGTATATTTTTAAATAAAAGGAAGAATGTATATTTTTAAAAAAAGCAAAGTTTTAACCTAAAAATCACATGTACAATCATATACATAAAGATAAAATCTCATAATCTAGATCTACTCATTCTAACCAAAATAGGTTTAAGGCTGACAGTACTATTCAAACCAGGGGGTGAGTCACCCATCAATCTAATTATCCAGTTATATTCTTTCATTTCTAATTTGTTATTGATATCACCACCTCACGAAAATGTTATAATTGCTCGTGCTGTGATGACATTGATGATGAACATTTAGGTATCTTTGAACACCCAGTCAGTAAGAGGCTGTTTAGGTTCAATGTAACTGCTACTTGTGTTACCACCCACGTGGTTTACCTTGCTACCTGTGTATTATGCAACTCTTTCTATGTGGGTAAAACCACACGTAAACTTAAAGATAGGATCACAGAACACAAGTCCGAAATCCGAAGATGTGTGGACACTAATGCTTTATATAAACACAGGCTATGTTTTGGTGAACAGCATGTATTTAAATTTAAAGCTTTAGACTATGTTTCACCCTCACCCAGAGGTGGTGATATCAATAACAAATTAGAAATGAAAGAATATAACTGGATAATTAGATTGATGGGTGACTCACCCCCTGGTTTGAATAGTACTGTCAGCCTTAAACCTATTTTGGTTAGAATGAGTAGATCTAGATTATGAGATTTTATCTTTATGTATATGATTGTACATGTGATTTTTAGGTTAAAACTTTGCTTTTTTTTAAAATATACATTCTTCCTTTTATTTAAAAATATACATTCTTCCTTTTTTAAATGTTTTTTGTTTTCATGTATGCATTATGCTGTTGCATTTTTTAGCTTTGCATATTTATTTATTTCTACATGTTTTGTTTTAATGATTGGGTCATGTGACTTCTTGGCTGCCGGTCATATGACTTTTTTAGACCTATATATACTCTGCATTTGCATTTGTATTTTCAGTATTGTTAAAGGATTTTATCCGAAAGCTTTGCTCCTCACATTAAAGTGGTTTTTCTACTGAGAACGTTGTTTGTCTTGTATGCTAAAGCTACCTTTTTGATCATGGCTCTGAATTACTTGGCCCATGTCACTGGATTCTAACGTGACCTAGTAAAGGAGCTGGAGGAGTCTCCACCCAAGTCCATGTCACAGGAGGACAAGGCTTCGTTCTCCATGAAAATGACCACTCTAAAAGTGGTATAAAATACATCCATGCGACTCCTCTCCCATGCTACGGAAAGAGTGGCTAGGGCGGCTGGGTCTGGTGTGTCCATGAGGTGTAACACCTGGCTCAGGTTGTGTCACTTTTCCGAACCCTTTACGGCGTCTTTTGCCAATGCCCCTTATGACGGCTCTACACTCTTCAGTAAGACCAACAAGCAGACACTAGTCCAGAGTGAGAAGGACGGGAAGACACTGTCTGCCATCGAAATCCACTTCTGTAACCCTCAAAGGTCTTTTTCCCGGAACCAGAGAGGGCAAAAGAAGACGTGGTTCCAGAAGTCTCAGTATTCCCGGGACACTCAGGGCTCTTCTTCCCCTAGAGGCAGAGGGGGACAGAATGGATGCCGGCCCAGAGGCAGAGGGGGTCCGCAAAACTTCGGGTCTCGAGAACTGTTCTTGGACAGACCTGAGCAGTAACCCTGAGGGGTTGCCCGGCTGCTCCACACTGGAGGCAGTTGGGGGATGACTGTCCTTGCACCCAGCGGAATGGTAGTCCATAACAATGGACAGCAGGGTTCTTCAAATCATATCCAGAGGATATTCTATCACCTTTTTGGGTTACCCCATATCTCCCAGATACCTCCCGGACATGCAACCCATGCAAAGGGAGGCAGCAGCACAGGAAATTTCCAGGCTGCTAGTAAAACGAGCCATCGAAACCGTCCCCCCAGATCAGTCTGGATCGGGCTTCTACTCCAGGTTCCTTTTGGTGCTAAAGAAAACGGGGGACTTGAGGCCCATTCTGGACCTCTCTACCATGAACCTGTCTGTTGCCCAGATGGTCATGTTACAGTCCATCATGCCGTACCTGCAAGAGAGTGACCGGATGTGCTCGTTAGACTTCCAGGATGCTTACTATCACATAAAAATGCACAGAAACTCCACAGGAGTTTCCTCCACTTCCGGCTAGTAGCCAATCATTATCAATTTCGAGTCCTACCCTTTGGTGTCACCAGAGCCCCCAGGGTTTTTACCAGAGTGATGGCAGTTGTAGCGGCTCACCTGAGGCTTCAGGGGATTCAGGTCTATCCGTACCTGGACGATTGGCTCCTCACTGTTCCGACCAGGCATCTACTTTCCCAAACCAGAGTTTACTTTCAGACACTTGCCCTGAGTTTGGGTATCACAATCAACACATCCAAATCTCTCCTAGATCCTGTACAGGTGATAGACTATATTGGGGCCAGGATAGATACTCTTAAGTGCAAAATATTCCTGACCTTGGAGAGAGTTCATAACCTCAGGATGCATGTCTCCCTGATCTACCGTTCCCACCTCTCAATGGCAGAATCAGTTTGAGGGCCCTAGGTCGATGGCAGTGACCATAACTCTTCTTCCGTGTGCTCGCTTTCATATGCGGATTCGTCAGTGGACTCTAGCGGTTCAGTGGTCACTATTGGAACTGCCATTGACTTTATCCTATCCACCTATGTCGAGTGTGTTGGTCATCCCTCATATGGTGGATGAGCTTTCAGGACATTTTGGAGGGACGACCCTTTGTTCCAGCCCTGGCCCAAACCACAGTGACCATGGATGCCTCCCAACTCGGGTGGGGAGGGCATTGTTTGGGCAGGACAGTCCAAGCCCTATGGTCCCCCATAGAGACCAGCTTTCATATCAGTGTCCTAGAGATGAGGGCTGTCCTTCTAGCGTTGCAGGCCCTTCATGCCTTTCTTCCTCTGGAGACGATTGCTATTCAGTCAGACAGCGTGTCAGTAGTCTGGTATATCAACAAACAGGGAGGGACCAGATCTTACCCCCTTTGTCGCAAGGCCATGAGAGTGTGGGAATGGGCGATCTCCACCGGTCGCTTTCTCATCGCAACACACATTCTGGGACAGTCCAACATCCTAGCAGACAGGCTATTCAGACCATTCTGATGTCTTACGAGTTTTTTCTGAATCTGTCAGTAGTGGACTAGATCTTCAGCGAGTGGGATCAACCTTGCTGCGATCTCTTCGAATTTCCTTCCAATGAGAAGTGCAGCAAGTTTTTCACTCTGAACCCTCTGCCGGGGAGTCGACCAGAGATGCTTAGCCTCCCGGTCTTCTGTATGCTTACCCGCCAGTACCTCTCATTCCAAGGTTTCTGCAGAAAGCTTGTCGACTGGGGAGCAAGGTGATCTGCATTGTCCCATTCTGGCCTCGCCAGGTATGGTTTCCCTTCCTTTGGTCTCACCTTCTGGCTCCACCTTGGATCCTAGATCCCATTCAGGATTTGAATTCACACCCCCCGGGGGTGCCTCATCTGAGTCTGGACAGCCTGAAGCTCACTGCTTGGCTGCTCCAGTTCCCGTTATTGCTAGGACTCCCTGACTATCTTCTTCAGTTAGATCTATTTTGGTAGCTGCTCATAAGTCTTCGACCAGAAAGGTTTATCGCAGCAAGTGGAAACGTTTTTCTTTCTGGACCTCAGAGGAGTTTAGATCCTTTCACGGCTCCTATTTCCGCTATTCTTGATTTTCTAGCTGATATTTTCCAGCACGGAGCTAGTTCTTCTGTTGTCAAAGTATAGTTGGCTGCCATTTCCCATTTTCATGAGGGCAAGAATTCTGCATCCTTCGCATCTTCCAGACTGCGTAAAGCTTTTATCAAAGGTACTTTTTTTCTATGCCATCTGGTCAAAGATCCTATTCCCCCGTGGAACCTTACTATGGTTCTCCAAGCTCTGGTCACTCCTACTTTCGAGCCTACCGCAACTGCTGATAAAAAATTTTTGTCGTGGAAAATAGCCTTTCTGGTAGCTATCACCTCTGCTAGAAGGGTTTCAGAATTACGGGCCTTGTCCATCAAACTTCCGTTCATGATTTTTCATAAAGACAGAGTTTCCCTTCGAACCAGTCCATCTTTTCTTCCTAATGTGGCATCACCAGTCAATATCAATCAGACTATAAATTTGCCTGTGTTCTTTCCCAATTTTTTGAACAAAATGGAATACAAACTACACATGTTGGATCTGATCAGTTGTTTGTTTCCTTCTGTAAACCCTTTTTGAGGAAACCTGTCTCCACGGTCGCTATAGCTAGATGGATTTCGTCATGCATCTTGCAGGTCTATAAGGACAGAGGCATGTCTCCTCCAGGTCAGGTTAAAGCTCATTCCACCAGGTCCATGGCTACGTCTGCAGCTTTCTGGTGTAGAGTGTCTTTGGATGACATTTGCTCTGCAGCTACTTGGTCCTCCTCTCATACATTTATTTCTCATTATAAATTGGATTTGATTTTAAGAAGGAGAGCATCCGTTGGATCCGCACTGTTCCGGAATATCCTTCCATGAGGGCCTCCCAGGAGTTTTAGTAGCTGGGGATTCTGTCCTACAGGTTGAAGACCAAATTAATTAAACTACTTCAGATAAAGAAGTTATGTACTCACCATAACGTTCTATCTGAGTAGTTGTACTTCATTTGTTTTCAACTGTCCCTCCCTCCTTCCCCCGGACCTTGGCACATGATCAGCCTACAGGCTGCAGTATAGGTCACAAGTATATTATCAGATCGGGTTCTAAATATAAGTTCAAAGCAAACTCAGTCTGGGGATGGAAGGCAGTGGAGGTGTATTATGGTTAAGGGGAGGAGTCTGGAGCTCAGAGCTGATGCTAGTAATATTTGCCGGCTCGGATCTGTATTCCCACAGGTTGAAGACAAATGAAGTACAACTACTCAGATGGAACGTTATGGTGAGTACATAACTTCTTTTTTGTAACTATGCCAGATTTTTTAAATTCATTGATTGTTGCAGTTTCTATCACATGGCAGCACATTTTCTTGTTTACCACCTGATGTATGAATAAATTATTCATCATATCTTCTTCCAGATTGCATCTTACCCAAATTAGTTCCATGAAATCTTGTTCTGAAGTGCATATTTTTTACTCCAGCATTGTATCATTTCACACATTTCCTCTCTTGTATCCCTTATCTACTTCCTGACTTTTGGAGAATGCTGCTGGGTTTCATAAAATTTATAATGCACTATATTTACAGACTTTGTTGCATTTCTATAAATTTTCTTCATCCTTGATATTAGCTATCCAAAACTGCACATGCTATGCAGTGGTCTTCTTGGAGTCTAGTATTAAAGATGTCTTTCTTTGTTCCTCCTGACAACCTGCTTGGTTTATTTGCTTGCGGGTGAAGCTTTTCTGCAGTTTTAATGGTTAGGACCATTCAGGAAATGAAATGCAAAAGGCTGAACTTAAAAACCTCAGAAACCTGAAGGCAGACATGCCTGAATTACAGCATAGCTTGATTATGGTAACTGTATATTCAAATTATGACTGATTTACTGTCTCCTTCCAATTATGGTTGTGGGTGAATTCAGAGAGCCTGTGTTAAAAATAATCAGACGTTACATACTGATGTAACATGAATTCTCACTGCCAGACCCTGTATAATAAAAAGAAATATGGGTGGGTTAAAATAAATACTCAGTTGTGTTTTTTTTTCAGTTAGTAACTAGTGGTTGTGGATTGAATAGTGATCTGTAGTTATGTTAAAAAGCAGGATCTAACACCTCAGACTACTTGCTAGGTGACCAACTGGGATTGTCCTTTATATCGATCACAGTTTGGCACCTTTTTCTAGGAAGTGGGTGCTTTTGGGAAAGTGATCCCTTGGTGCTAGCATGAGCAGTACCATTATCCACCAACTGCATAAGTGATCTTATGAGTTCCTCAGATCTTTTCTTTCACTTGCATGGTTTAGACAGCCATCTAGTTACAAATTGGTGTAAAGTTTCCATGTTCAGTGGCTGGCAACAGATCAGCAAAGTGTCGAAGCAACCATTAGATAACCAGTTGCAAGTCTCACTAGCATTGCTTTTATTATTGCCTTGAGGAGGAGCACATTGCAAAGTGTTGTGGTAAGTGCTAGTGTTCCAACCCTGCTGAGAGAAAAAATGTCTTACTTACCTAACTAGCAGGGCAGTGACAACATTGAAAGCTCCTTGTGCAGTACTCATCAGGGCAAATTCCTGGCAGGAGCAATTTCAAAACTCAAATATTCACTGCTGTCTGTTTTATTGTTATAGCACCCCCCCCCCCCCCCCACACACACGCACACACTTTTGGAATTGGATGCATTGTACATTAAAATTGTGCTGTAACACATCAGCTAGATTTATGTTGCAGATGTAAAGGTTAAAATGTGTATTTCTGCTTAGTTAAGCAGCTCACATTAATGCTTCAGTTTCTGTGAAGCAGAGTTGCATAAGGTGAATTGCTTACATTTTCTGATTCTGTGTACACTGAAAAATATAAACTAGATTCCCACACTCACAGGGCAGTAATAATGGATAACTGAACATCCAGGTTTTGAAATTCTCTAAGCAACATTTTTCTAATGAGCTGTTTTAGGACAATATATCCCCTCCCTCACAGCAATAAGAAGGACAAAGTGATCAGGAGCTGCTGTTGCAGAGGTGTTAAACTCAGCAGCCAGCATTTCCATATCATTCACACTGCATTGGGGGGGGGGGCGCAATCTCAGGAGAGAAAATAAAGTATGTCTAATTGTAAGTAAATTCCTATAATCAACCATCAAAACATCAAGAGGTAGCTCGCGGCAGAACTAGATCAAGTACTGATCTGACCAGAAGACGTTTTCCACTCTTCCAGATCTAATGTGAACACTCCAGGTTGAAAAGTCAAGTTAAATGAGGGACCATACTTATTGGCAGAGGTAGCTTCCTGAATGAATGCAGATTCTTTATTCGTTGATGCAGTATATTTTGCAAGAACCACAGAAGTACCCTAATTGTAGATGTTGAATTCTCCCAACACTGACCAATTCAGGTAAATCAGCCCTGAGTCAATAAGGAAGTCTGTGAACTCTTGCAAGAAAGCTTTCATGGTAACAGGCAGACAGCACATGAAAAGAATCCTGCAATTCATTCCTGCTACCATAACTCTCTTAAGGGTATTGGTAGTGCCACGTGCCTGATTTAAAACAAAGTGCTACCTCTCCCAGGCTGTCACATCTGTTATGCTCAGTGACCAAGACAGTACCAAGGCTGCCAGCTGAAGCTCATCAGTGAAACACAGTAAGCTGTCACTTATCTGCATTAGTCCATTTACAGTCAGTACACAACTGTAAGTAAAAAAAAGTTCAAATATGCTGCTCACCAGCATCATCAGAACAGACCGGGCGGGTGGACTACAGAGAATGCATCTGCCTTATCTCCCACATTTTTCACCTCCCTCAGCAGTTCCCTATTCACAGTTGCTGTCTTTGATGATATTTAAAGTTTCGTAGTGTAGGCAATTAATTTTTTCCATATTCCTTTCTTTTTCATTACCTGACTTGCGAAATGATTCATTGAGGACCTTCCTTGATGGATCCTGTGGTTGATTTCATCCCCCTGCACCAGTCCCGTCTCTCAGCTGTTGCTGATTATGTAACACATCCTTAATTTTGTCTCACATTTAGCTCTGTCCCTCATAACATTTTTGATTTTCTTTTAAATCGTTATGATGTTAGACGTTGAGAGTTTCATATTTCTTGCTGTTCAGAAAATGGACATTGATGAAAAAATCTATTGCTCTAACCTCTTAAATGAATTAGAGTAGTATTCAAAAATTGTTACTAATTTGGGACCTTCATCCTCCTATTATTTTTGGTTTTGTCAAAGTTGAGAGCTGTGTCACCAGTAGTTAGTGTTTGGTGTTGTTTTTGGGACTTCCCAGGCTAAGTCTGAATGCAGACCCATAACAGTGCATATACCATTGTCACACACTGACTACATGAGAGTACTCGTCCCCTGTATCTGTAGTTAAGATTTCAGTCATCGACTTTACTAATATTTTATTTATTTATTTTATTTTTTGTATTTGCATGTTTTGTGGTATTTGTTTGGTATTTACAAATTCAAGAAGGGTAGCAGAAGGAGACTTCTTTCTGATTTAGTAGAAAGGTCCCTGTCTGTGCCTGGCAGAGTAAACAGACTTTTGCCTGAGATACTGCTTGGAGAATTGGCTGGGGATTGTGTTTCCTAGAAATAAAACTAAATTGTCTCTCGCTTTTCCAGTGAAAGTGGAGGTGGGATAAATTCTGTTAATGGGTATTATCTTCCGCTTCTGTCCTTTGCTTGAATGGAGGACATGAGGCATGGGAGCAGACCTGCAGCATGGTGGTAGTGACTGGTGCACTCCAAGAAGTTGAGCAGCCCCCAAACATCATCTCAGAATTGAGGGACACCTCCGCCCCCCCCAAAAAAAAAAAAACAACACACGAGTTATGTGTCTGCATGGTATCTCTTTGCTGTATCATCTAGCAAAAAGCCATAATGACTGAGTGCCATTACAGTTTAAAAAAACCTTACAGATAAGAAGGCAGCTATGATGTGTCTGCATAATATAACTTTGCCAGATTTTGTCAAATAAATTTGGTAAAGCACACACTCCTTAAATGATTACAGCTGCCCCTTGTGTCCCACCCTTCCTGCAGCTTTGTCAGGGAGAAGTACACCCCTTGCTGTTATCCTGGAGGTGTTTACTCTGCCTATTTCCAGTGGCACTATATCTACCCAGCCTGCTTACAGAGAGCATTCTCTTCATTAATTTGCTTGTAAATCAGTTGATTAGTTATAGGCAAAGCTTCTTTTACCAGTACATTCCCTTTAGTAAACCTGGACTGTTCAGGCTGCATAGGGGGTTATTTGCAGGGGAGCCCATGCCAGGGTCTATGGATCAGCAACAAGAACTGAGGTGCTTGTTTGAGCCTTGGCTGACATCTAGTACTGAAAAGAAGTTGGCATTTGGCATTGTTGATACCAATTCCTTACATACAAGCTGTGGGTAATGCTATTTTAGTAACTTTATTTTAATTGGGTGTCCCAGTATAAATTAGAATTGTGTCTTGTTTCACAACAGTAACCATACTATTCACCAGTTTTCTTGGCTCAATTGCTTCTTAACAACAGCCAATCTTTCCATTCACTTTAGTACCTACTCACTTTTATTGCTGAGAACTACTATTCCTTTTTTAGGAGCATGCATCACTGGCACTGCATCAGGTTTTATTTGTGTGTGATGTTCCTCTGGCAAAATTCCTAAGCCTGTAAGTAAAGCAACATAAGTGCATGCAGTGTTAAGTTGCTGTATCTGTGTGACTGTTTCTGATGCAAGTGGCATAATTCTAGTAACCCTTTTTTTGCTTTTAACGGTTTAATCTAATATACAGATTCTTTTAAATACACTTGGCTTTCCTTTTTAAACATTCAAAGTAGTCCCTTCTAGACTCCCATCCACACTAATGAATTGCATCTGACTCCAATACCAATCCCATTGTGACGTCCTTCATCTGGGCCAGTAATCAAGGAGCCACAATCCTCAACACTGACACTGGTGTGGGACGTTCACTTTGAAAAAAATGGATACACACATTATTTCCAGCTGTGGCTCTCTGCACCAAGCATAATTTCCCTTAAGAGCCCACAGAGAACACACTCCTGTCTTGGGGCTGGGTTTCCCTCCCTCCATCTCTGTCTATCCTCCCAGGCCCCAAGTAAGACTGCCCAATGACACAACTGTAGAGTTGAGTCCACAGCCGAGTGTTTCAAGCCAAGTCCTCCACCACCCTCTCTTTGAAACCAGTGCTCTATGCCCCTGCTGCAGTTGGTTGATACACGCACTCTTTGAGATTTGATTTTCACACACACGCGCATACACATACATACAAACACACACACCTGGGAAAGGCTGGCACAGATTTACCAGCTATGCCCCCTCTGCCCAGACTATAAGATAGATACTGCCAACAAAACACTCCAAAGCCAGCTACTCTAAGACACTTACCAGAGTATCCAGTTATACTTAGTAAAATTAATAGTAATACAAATGGTAGTGTTTGACAAATGCAGCAATGCTTTCAGGAGCGGCCACAGTGTCACCAAATAAATACAAGTATTCTCAGAGGTTAAAATATTCTCTAAAAAGACCAGCCACAATGAAAAGTTTTAATACATTTAATAATAAAAGCATGTGAAAATACCAAATATCTATTTACAATGAACACCAGAGTTTTAATCACAGGAAATATTAAAAATAACACAGATGGAAAGGTTCACACAGATACAGAAAAAGCAATACTTAACTAATCTCACTATATTTTCCTGACTGATTAAAGAATTGCTGTTCCCTAGTTAAGTTGCTTACTACAGTAAGGCAAGATGACGTGGGTGAGTGGTCATTCTTTGTCAGGTTTCAAAAACAGACTGCCCTGAGGCTTTTGTCTCATCTAGTATTAAAGCATCATTTCAGACCGGGATTACAGAATGACATCACATACATCTAGTCATCTGACCCTGGTTCTCACACTGCACCCTTTACTAGACACTGAATTAGAATCTAGCACATATGTGTCATCATACACACACAGAGCTTTGCTAAGATGTGTTATAGCATCTGGAAGCTATAAAACCATTTCAAAAATGTTCACCCTTCGCTTCTGTGCTAGCAATTAATTTACCCCTAAGGACAATAGAGTAAGATTTCTAATCCTATTTTTCATAGGTTCATATGTAAGGTACTAGGCTATTGGCCCTAGGGCCTATATAAGCCTAGCCAAACAGTACCCTAGCTTTTGCCACCCAAGAAAATTATTTACTTGTGCCCCTGTCAAGCAGAGCCACAGAAGTGATCCCGGGGTGAATTTCCTATTTCCCATCCAATCATCAAGATTTTTCATGAAGAGTGCTAATGAGGAGCTTTTTTGATATAGATAGGTAGTTTGTTCCAGAGTATGGGAAGTCTCTGAGACAGGAATCTATCCCTCCGGCATGTTCTGTTTATTGTGGTGACAAGGTTTAGGTCCCTAGAGCATGTAGCTCAGAAGGATTGGGATTTCTTTACGTGGAGCATGTCCAACAGCTCTGGGTTTGACATAGCTTTGTATGTTAGGCAGAGAGTAAAACTGGAGTTTTTTGAGACAGTCTGCGTAGGGCATCTGTTTGAGGCCGGTAATCCTCTTTGTGAAGTATTTCTGTGGCCTTTCCAGTTGTTGTAGATGTCTTGTGAGGTACATACCAAAAGGGGCGTTGTACTCTGTAATGGGCCTAATGAGTGATGAGTAGAGGGGAACAATGACCTCTTTTTTCCTGGATGAGAAACCTTTTGTGATGAGGTGTGCCACGTAGAAGGATTTCCTGACTACTGTGGTGATGTGATTATCAAAGGAGAGACTACTGTCCACCTGTGTCCCAAGGTCTCTTATCACACTTTCGGTGTTAAGTAGACTACCGCCTATGTGGTAGTTCATGGGTACACATACATTTCATCTCTGGCTGCGGTCAGATCTGCAAGATTAAATCTTTATGGCCTAAACCAGGTAATTTAATTTCAGACTATTTTTCAAACTTAGCTGGACTGAGGTTAACCTCTTCTCTTCCAGTATCTTCTTTTACAATATGTTCATTTCAACAGTTACAATACAGTCTGACATACAGGTGTATTTCTTTTCTTGCGGCAGGACTCACTGTTGGTACATTATAACACAAACAGCTTTACAGATACATTTTTTTCAATGCCAACAATTGTACAAATCAGTTTGATATACAAATGACATATAATTCTTTACAAAACTCCAGCTAGCTGTGCTGGCATATGTTACACATCAACTGCTCTACTTCTCCTGGCATAGCTGGCAATGCCTGACATCATCACACCCATGAATAACTATCACCATCTATAGAGTTTAATAGGCAAGAGAGGAGAATGGAAGTAGATTGCCAGACAAGTCCTGTATGCACACACACCTACAAGCAAATTAGATGTTGGAGCTGTCCTTACCTCACAGAGAAGACAAAATTTGATAGAAAGGCTACTACTTCCAGTTCACAAGCCCATCTGTATGAGGTTTGAATTTCAGCTGAACGATAGTTCATAGGTTCATATGTGGGTACTAGGCTACCTGCCCGAAGGCATTTATAAGCCTTGCCAGAATGTGTTGGCTTTCGCCACCCCATAGATTAGTCCCCTGTGCCTCTGTCCAGCAGAGCCACTGAAGTGATCCCCGAGGTAAACTTGGTTTCCCATCCACTCATCAGGGTTTCTTTTGAAGAGTGTTAGTGAGCAGCTCTGCCTAATGTAGATTGGGATCTTGTTCCAAAGCATGGGAAGTCTCTGGGACAGGAATCTATCCCTCCAGCACGTCCTATTTATTGTTGTGGTGAGGTTTAGATCCCTAGAGCATGTGGCTCGAGGGGATAAGGTTTTCTTTAGGTGTAGCATGTCCATCAATTCTGGGTTGAACATGGCCTTATATGTCAGGCAGAGATCACCTCTGAGTAGGCGGTATGCAACCGAGTACAACTGGAGTTTCTTCAGTTGAGCTGCATAGGGCATCTGTTTGAGTCCAGTGATCCTCTTGGTGATGTACTTCTGTGGTCTTTCCAGCTGTTGCAGGTGTCTTGTAAAGTACATCCCAAATGGGGTGTTGTACTCTATGATGGGTCTGTTGAGTAGAGGGGCACAATGACCTCTTTTGATCTGGATGCGAACCATTTTGTGATTAGGTGGGCCACGTAGAAGGATTTTCTAACCACTTTGGAAATGTGATTATCAAAGGTGAGATTGCCTATCTACTTGGGTTCCCAGATCCCTTATTACGCCTTCCGTATTTAGGGGACTACCACCTATGTGGTAGTTTGTGGGTACTTTGTTTTTTCCAAAGGGGATGACTATGCACTTTTTGGCATTTAGCTTGAGGCCATGATTTTGACACCAGGTAGCTGTCTCAGTGATACCCTTTTGGAGGATGTCTGTGTCAGCTGGAGAGTCAGTTATAGCCCCTAGTTTGCAGTCGTCTGCGAACTTGGTCAGCCATAGTCCTCCTGTGCTTACCTGTACCTCTGAGAAGTATATACCGAACAGGAGGGGTCCTAGGACTGAGCCCTGGGGAATGCCACTTGTAACCAGTTTAGAGTTGGACCTAGCTCCCGTAGCTCTCACCATGTGGGTTCTGTCCGTGAGACAGTTGGCAACCCATCTTGTGACGTAGGGGTTTATGTTCAGGCTGGTGTGCTTGTCTGTAATACCAGAATGGGGAATGGTGTCGAAGGCCTTAGCGAGGTCTAGGTAGGCTGTGTGTACCACCTTTCCCTTGTCTATAGCCTTGGTAACTGTCTCAAAGAAGTCCACCAGGTTTAGGAGACATGATCTGCCCTTAACAAAGCCAAACTGGGTAGGGTCCAGGGTTTGGAGGTTCCCAATGTCTCTGTTAATGAGTTCCATGATGATGCACTCCATAGCCTTGCAGAGCAAGCTAGTCAGGCTTATAGGGCGATAGTTTCTGGGGTCTGTTGTGGCTCCACCTTTGTGAAGCGGAATAACCATTGCTGTGCACCACTCTGTGGGTATGTAGCCTGTGGAGAGGCTGAGTTTGAATAGTGTGTTTAGGTGAGGGGTTAGTTTGTCTTTGAGCTCATGTAGGACGCAGCCTGGGACACCGTCCGGTCCCGTTGATGCTGTGTTTTTGGCTTTGGAGAGGGCTGTTTTATCCTGAGTGTCTGTGATTTCAGGGACTCTACATTCTTCTGGTATGGTTATGGGCCCTTTTGGGAGTGAGAGGGGTGTGAAGTTTGCGCTGAACCTGTCTGCCAGGATGTTGGCAATATTGGTCGGTTCAGTGTATTTTGTGCCATTCTGCACTAACTCTGAGTAGATCTGAGCATTGCCACTTAGATTCTTGACATAGCTAAAGAAAGCCTTGTGGTTATCTTTGGAGTCCTTGGCAATTTTTCTTTCAAAACTCGCCTTAGATGATTTTTTGAGGAAGCGTAGTTTCTTGCTGATACTGATCAGGGATGTCTTTCCTTCTTGGGATTTTACTCTTTTCTGTACTAGTTTCCTCCTCCTATTGTATAGCTTGTTTATGGCAGAAGTCCACCAGACTAGTTTCCTTTTCTTGGAGGAGTGAGTCTTGGTTTTGCTTGGGATGGCACGATCCATGCATTCTTGTAGCTGCCCATAGAATGCATTAGTAAAGGATTTTGCAGCTTGGACAGTGTTATCCTTCAGCATGGGGGCTTTGAAACTTTCCACCTCGGTCTTAAGTAACGTGAAGTTTGCTTTTGAACAGTTTTTCACAGTGGTTTTCTTGTCCAGGGATGGGGGCAGAATATAGATATCCAAAGTGATTTGTTTATGGTCAGATCTAACCAGCGAGGGGTTGACCTCTGGTGTGGAACACCGGTCGCCCCTGTTGGTGATGACCAGGTCCAATATGTTGTCACCTCTGGTGGAAGTGTTGACCAGTTGAACCAGGGCGTTTGAGTTTATAAATTCTAGGAAAAGTTGGGCAAGGGAGTTAGTACTTGAGTAGTTCTCCCAGTCAATGTTTGGGTAATTGAAATCACCCAATATTAGGGTGTTTGGTAGGACCTTTATGTTTCCCATTGTTTCCAGAAATGCGGAATGGGGGTCCTGGGACTTGGTGGGTGATCTGTAGCAAGCTACAGTTTGAATTGCAGTTTTGCCCATTGTCTGTTGCACGTGGATGATCTCTGAAGCATCATGCTGAGGTGTGGGTATCCTTAATGAATATGGATATGCCCCCGCCTTTTGTATTTCAGTTTGGGTTCTGTGGCCAAAATGTATGGTATGAGTTATAGCCTGGTAGTGCTGGGGTGCTCTTTGGAGCCTTAAACCAGGTTTCTGTTACTGCACATATATCAGTTTTCTCCATACTGAGGAGTGCCTCGAGTGCATACATTTTGGGGTTTAGACTTCTGGCATTGAGTAGCATTACCCTCAGTTTTTTGTTACTTGTGCTATTTATGGCGGTGGGTTTGTCTTTTGAGCCTTGCCTAAAAAAGGCACTATGGGGGTGGCAAGAGCCTTGGCCAGTATTCGAAAGCCTGTGTGACAGGTGCAGGCCGTCTCTAGCGAAGCAGCGTGGCTTGTCGAGCATGTCATCCCAGGTGGACAGACACTGGATCCCCTTTGAATGACACCAGAAACTTAGCCAGTTTTTGAAATCGAGAATTTTTTTTTATACCGTGGTATCATTCTTGGTGAGGGCAGGATGCTACTCAGGGTCAGGGTCATACCAACCTGGGCTACGTGATCATAGAGCTCTTCCATGTCTCTTTTCATGTAGTCCATGGAGGTACGGCTCAGGTCATTCACACCAACATGGACAATGACAGAGTCATATTTGTACTTGTTCTGGAGTGACCTGAGTGCTTGTGTTATGTGGCGGATCCTGGCACCCGACAGGCAGCTAACAGTAACATTCTCCTTATTCAGCCTAGTGAGTGGGACGTCAGTGTGCCTGACTGTAGAGTCACCTATTACTAGTATGTTGGGTATGTTATTTTGCCATAAAGGCTGTGATTGCATGGCACACTGGTTTTGTGACGTATGTGTTTCATGGTTTGTGTTGGGAGGTGGAGGTTGCTTGGATTTTTGCTTTGGAGGTCTCTGTTGGTTTTGCAGATTTTTATTTAGAGCCTCCGAGTATGTTTTCATGTATTTATGTGTGTTTTTTGCCGGCGTTGGTTTAATGGGTCTATGTAAGACTGGTGGTGTGATGCAAGTATTTTCCTTCTCCTCTTGACTGTCTGATCCAGTCTTGGGTTGAGAGAGCTTAACCTCTAGTTTGGCTGTATAACTGCATCTCTCGCATGTATTAGTGTTTGGTGGTAGGAGGAGGGGGTTGTTTGTGTACATGAGGCAGTTGTAACATTGCCTCACAATGCCCAGATTCACCAGTTGGACTGGAGAGTACACATGAAACTGCCGTTTGGATATGCCTGGATAGATACAGTGAACTGTTTTACTGGATGGCTGGTAAGGTCGAATAGAGAGCCTTGTCCTTCTTTACAGTACAGGAGGGTCTAGTGCTAGAGTTTATAAGTGCTTGCTATAAGTTTTGAGCAAGTGCAATTTCATGACCCTGTTTGTCATCTCTCATCTCTATTATTGTTTTACTGTATTGTATATGAAGCTGTCTTGTGACTTCAGTTCTCATTTTTGTCCTTTTAAATGACTCGTACTTTTGATTACACACACAGTTTTCCTTAGTCAGTTAATTTAGCTATGTGCTGTTAACTACATTTGGGTTATGTGCATCCAAGGCTTTTGTTAAGGTAAGGTCTGTTTATGTAATAGCTTGTGTCTTCGTTCATCATTTCTTATCTGTATAGTTTTCTGTTTCCTATTAAATAATTATCCAACTCACCAATTTACAGTCTTTTTAGCTTGATTATTCATTTTAGTAACATAATAATCTGTGAAAGGCTTTATGCACTTGTAAAAACTAATGGTGGACTAATTGCAAATTCTTTTTATGCTCACAGTAATTTGAACTATTCTCAAATTGCTGATATTTTGTTTTTCTGCTCTTCAAGAAAGATAAGAGTTGAGTACTTTTAAAGCTTCTCCCCCTGTGATGTACAGAAATGTGGCACATGCTTTTCTGTTTTTTTGGTTGTTCTTTTGAAATTGGCAACAAAACGGATTTCTGGATCCAAAGCATTCTGTGTTTTTTTCTGATAAATTTCCTTGCAGCAGCATAATTCCCAATGGTGCTTGCTGATGGCAAGGGGTGAACTGGCGGGTGCAGGAAACAAGAGCATTTATATAAATGAGTAGTATTAAGTTCTGTTTCTTCATGGGTGCACTGTTATCTCTGAGTGTGGGAACTTTCATAAAACAATGCTGAGTGACAATTAGTGGAGAGGATAAATGCAACCTTCAAATCCAGGAAGAAGCATCCCCTTCCTAGATCAACTTATATGACAGTAATTTATACTTATTGCACTGTATTGAACAAGGTTTTCCGTTTTAAGGAATAATATCCACACTCTCTGTAAATGCCTGTCCTCTGTATTCACCAGTAACTGCCCCACACCAATTATTCCTTCACTGGACACCACTGCTTTACAGAAGTTATCTGCCTTCATTCTGCAATCCTCGGAATACCTTGTCCGACGTAGATGTCAGAAGCTTTGCTGGGATCTTTCACTGACCTTTCCACTCATTCCTGTTCTTCACATTTTGTTTCCTTTAACTAAACAGTTTATCACTTTCTGTGGCCATCTATTCTTAATATTTCTCCTTGCATCTGAAAGCAAATGTCCATCTTCAAGCTGAAAAAAATGTTTCATTATAGCTTGATATTCTGTGTATTACTAATACATCAAAATCTCTGCAAATGTTTCTTATTTCTTGTACCCCAAAATATACATTGAAGGGACTGCCAGACTGATGTATTTTTGTTTTTAGTCTTTTTTCCTCCCAGACTGTGGTGTGGGTACTTAGGGGTTCCTTTTTTCTCCAGTGGTAATGCTTTGAGTTGTCAGCTTCTTGCTGAGCTGTGAGAACAGATTCTGTGCTTCTTTTCCAAATTTCTCTGATCTGAGCTGGTAAAAGCCTTCAAGGCAAAAGAGATGAAAAAGCAGGATTTTGTTGTGTCCAAAGCTGAAGTTCGTAAAGAAATTCCAGACCCTCCCTCTCCAGCACTTTTATATGTAAAAGTAGTCATGTCTGCTCATTCAAATAACTAATAAGACAAATAAGAGCTGACTGTAGTTTCTGATATGTTTAACTTTGTATTTAGACAAGTGACATAGATGAAAGCAGTCCTTCAGTGGCCAAAACTAAGGGCGTTTGCCATTTGTTTATACAATCTTGCAGTATAACTCATTTCTTCTCTTCTTATAAAGACTTATGCAGTAACTGGCTCTTTGAAAAGAGTTTCACTTAAGCTTTTTGTAGCACTTTGTTGAATGCAGTGAGACATAGTCTCAGTATGTAAAACTGTGGACAGTACGTAGCAGTAAAATACAGAATCTATGCTGTCTAGCCTAGGCTAGGGTGAGATTTCTTTCTGAAACAACACAAGATTTGAATAGAAAAAAAAGTGGACGACCTTCACGATCTGTACAGGGCAACAAATGGAAATAAAAAAATGAAATATGCTGAAGAGTTTCTGAGTATTACAGAAAAATTAATTGACATTATAAGGAACAAAAATAACTCTGTGTTAACATTAATTACAGTGGAAGGTCAAGTTTTCTTTTAGTATCTTGCCCCCTTTATTGTCCCTTCCCAGTCACTTAGTCTATCAGACCTCTTCTTCCTATTTGGTCCGTATGGATTCCCAATTTTCCATCTATTCCTTTCCCTATTTTTTTCTGCGTGACATGTTCCTGACTGCTTGTCAAGCATCATCCCCTCTAAGTCTGCCTGTTGTGTTCTGCTGTGCGTTGTTGCATTCCACATCAGACTGCAGGGGAAATGCCTTCTCTTCAGTGGAGACTAACATTATGGCATTTGGTGACAGGTGGTCGAGGTCAAAGCCAACCTGCAGTCTTCTGTCGTCGAGGCACCTCTAATGAGGGGGGTGATAATTTTATACTGACCTAACTCCCACAACATTTGATTTCCTGGAATGCTTGCTTCCCAGGTAGGGAGATTACTGTACTGGCTCACTGGAACATGCTTGCTGCTACTTATACAGTGACTTTGCTTACTGAGTATGAGCTTTACTTGGCATGGTCAAAAGAACAACATGATCCCCGCTGCTGCCATACCATCCAGTGCCTCCTCTAGTGGTCAGTGAAGCAGCCAATTGGAATTCCTTCTTCTCTGAGGTGCATACATCAGCACTGGCTGCTGATGTCCATCTCTACTCACGAGTGCATTCAGTGTTCAGGTTCATAATTGATACCTGGTTACCTGGATCATAGTCTGGCTTTTTCCCTTTGTGTAACAGAGCTAGCTAGCATCCCCTCCAGACAATATTTTAATACCCCTGTGTTTGAAATCCACCCTTACTCTTTTTCTCCTTGTGTTTTCTTCCCCTTTATTCTCGTGATTGGTGTCACTACTACCCACTTTTCAAATTTTTTCTCCCCCTTCACAGCTTCAGTTTCATACTCTGTCTCATCTTTTTTCTTGTTCTTTCTCTCCATTCATATCTTACAGTTTCATACTCTGTTAACATTTTAAGTTCAACTTATTTTGACCCCTCAGCTTCAGCTAATATCAACACTGTCCGTCTCTCTCATTACTGTCTCTTCATTTATCTATGTTTGATATTTCTCCTACACACAGTTTGAACTTCCTTCTTGCTTTCAGTCTCTTCTCAAACCCTTACCTGATTGCTGGTCTTCTAATATTCCTTTTCCCTAGACCCTTTCCTCATTTTTCTCCAACCCCCCACCTAAATCAGTTCTGCTGCTTTGCCTTCCACTTTGATTCATATAGAAAGGATCCTTCATCCTTGAGCTTCAGTGCTGTTTGATTGTCTCTTACCCATCACCGTACAACTGGAAAAACAGCTCTCACTGCAGAGGAATGAACTGGCCAGTGAACTACAGGAAATGGGTGGTCTGCAAGCAGTGGGGAAACAAAAAAGGTTCCAGGGCTGGTCATGTGTGAGCTGGTGTGCTGTCATTTCATTGCATTATATTAAGTGCAGAAAGTGACTGTAAACTTGTAGTGCAGGAGCTCTGTGATTATGCTCTAAAATTGGAAAAAAGATAAACCTGTTTCGAGCTACTATAGCACAAAACCCAACTGTAACAGCACTTCCAAAGGTGTGTAAAAAGTGTTACACACCCACTAAGCACTGTTATAGTCAGGTAAAAGGGAAGGGACGTTCCTTCACTCTCAACGGTCCCTGTAAATCTTTCTTCCTATGCCCATTTAAATAACGTATTTAAATTAGAGCAGTATTTAAAAAATGTCTTGATTTTTTTCCTTAACTTGCTCTATGAGACGGCATTTACTAAGTGCTTTACTGGCGCTTTCAATGCTGGTAAAACCCTTTGAATTTTGTTTTTGCAACCGGTAGTACATGGAGTAGACAAAACTCCTTGCACTTCAAAGAGTTATGATCGGGTATGACTGATCATAACCCGTTATTATGTTTTCTTGACATAGATACCAGTATTCACCTCTTGAGCTTCACTCTTGAGACAAATTTCTTGGCATCGATATCTCAAACACATAGTGAATTTGGTATGATCAGAGACCCAGTCATAACCCTCTATGTCTGGTCTAGCCTTTTAAGTGATTTAACATTATAGTTCTCCATCTATCCTTTTTCCATTACCCTTTCTCCAACTGTCATGTGCTTTTTTGAGTACCTCTATAGATTCCTTTTCTATACGCATTCTGGAAACTTGTTCTATGAACCCACACCCCTGTCTGTGAAGAAGTACTTTTAGAGATCCAAGGAGTTATTGGCACATCAGTGTACTGCATATCCCCTATCATTCCCCTGGTGTCCTGCCTGTTCATGTTCATCCCTTCACAGCTCCCTGACATGGTCTTCTTCAGGATGTCGTGCCTTCCTTGTCAGTTTAGGTCTATAGAAAGAAAGGCTGCAACTGTTCTAGTCATACCCTTCCCCTCCATCCAATGCATCTTTCTGGTGTCTTTTATTAGGACTTCTTCTGGCAGCCTGAGATCCTTTTCCTTGTATAGCCTCCAGAACTGCATACAGTAGTCAAGGTGTGGTCTGACCACACCTCTTTGAGTGAGAGCATTTCCTGTGTTCCTAGAATCTGTCCCCTGAGGATGTAGTCTGACATTCTTTTTGTTGCTGCCACTACTTGTAGACTCTACTCTTGGTAGTTCATTTCAGGTGGGAGCAACCCCTGTAGGTCTTTTCCTACTCTGGTGCCATCAGTTCCACTCCTCCAGGCTCCTGAATTTTCCTACCCCTTCTCTGTTACAAGGGAACCATGCTCTCTCTCTCTCTCCTGAAATCCTCTGGCACATAGCCAGCTGAATGGTGTTGATCCTAGTCTAATGCAGGCGGATCATTTCATGTTTTTTTTTTTTTGATGAGGAAGGACTGTGGCCATTGAATTGCATATGGATATGCGGCTTTTTCTATATGTTGCAATACATGATATTCCACATGTTTTACTTGGGTTTGATGCCAGATGGGCATTTAGTAGGATAGAATGAGACTTCTTTTGGAAAATCCTATTTTTTAATGCAGTCTGTACAAGTACTTCAGAATATCTGCTTGGCATGACGACCCTTTTTTAAGGGCTCTGGTGTGTATCCTTACTTACTAAAGTGAGTAGGAGGGTCTAGGCAGGAATGACTGTTATACCCTTAACTTGTTTCTTTTTGAACACTGAAATGTAGTTTAGATGAGCCATTTGAATCCAAGAATTTCCAGAAAAGGTATGTCAGTTATGCATTTTAAGCTGCAGCTTTTTGTAGATGATATTGTATTTTTCTGATCTGATCCAGAGCCTTCCATGGTAGAACTTGATGAAGGTTCTAGAACAGTTTTTTTTTTTTTTTTTTTTTAAATGTGTATTTTCTTTTAATAATAGAGAACAATCAGAGTAAAATAAAACAGTTTTTGAGTGTACTGGCTGTATGATAAATGTTATGTGACACAAGTGATGTCATATCAACTTTCTCCCACCCTTCATCTTGAGGTATTTTGACTTTAAATGGTACACTGCATGGGTAAAGTGTATAGACGTGTATATTACCACGTTTACAGCTTGTCAGCATATTAATAACCTGGACGATGTCCTTCATGGATGCATCTGCAGTCATAACAAGTGGGTTGTCCTCGGTTCCAAAGGGGTCGTCGCCGCGGCTGATGTCGCGACTCACCCGGCGTCCATCTCTGGTCGTCTTCGTATAAAAAGCATCAGCGGCGCCATTTTTTTCAGTCTTTCTCAGTCTGAAGCGCCGAGGCAAAAGCTGTTCCATAGTGCCGGGTCGGTGGATCATCCAGAGATCTTCTACGACGAATACGAAGAGACTTCTAAGCTAAGTACCCGTTGGGGACTCTTTCTTGCCTCAAAAAGAAAAGTTAAAGATTGTTTTGTGTTTAAAAAACAAAACAAAAAATAACCATAAGATTTCATACTATACTGTCTGCCTTGTTGCCCAGCCCGTAGCCCGGTAGCAGCCTGTGCTTTGCTTAACTTCTTTTTTAACCCCTTAGGGCTCGGGCGTCGTCGGAGTTTGCAGAACAGTTTTTTTTTTTTGATTTTGCGTACATTATGATCCTCCGGATCCCCCAACCCAAAAAGAAAAAAAATAAAGAAGACCGACATTCAGGTCCGCTGGGTCGGCCGACCCACCAAAAAGCAAACCGAAGAGTGTCGGTTGGCCGCGAAACCGAAAACTGCTCAAAGTACAACTGAACCTATTCTAACAACTGAGGCCCCTGCTACAACTCTTGAATCGACCTCAGAAAGTTTACCGGTGGTGGACTTATCAGACACCATCCCCTTGGATGTTCCAGCTGCCATGTCCTACTACTAAATCAGTGCCTGTTAAACCCCCACATCCAGGCCCTCTTCTAGTTCTCAAATGCTTTCGTTGGCAGAAGATTTAATTTCTTTAATTAGAGGATCTCAACTCACCCCAGATAGGGCTCTCAGCCCCCTGAGAAGAGATCTAGGGCAGAGCCCCCTGAGCCAGTTTCTACTGATGATTCTGCTGATGAATCAGACATAACTGATCAGCCTGAGGCTCCCTTCTCCAATTTTGAAGATTCGGATGCTGAAGAATCCATTCAGAACAGTTCAGAAAAGACTTAGGACCTTTCTGCACCTCCCACAGCACAGGCCCTTAGCTATACCTCCTGTTCTCTCTGTGGTGGATGATGCTTTCAATGATGTTTGCTCCGCTCCAGATTCTTTACCCCAGCCCCTGCCAAACCAGACAGATTTTACAGGGTGCCAGATACTCATCACCACCTTTACAAGGCCCCACTTGCAGACCCAGAAACTATATCCCAGGGTCCCACAGCTAAAACCCTATTCCTTCTGAAAGGGAAGCTAGGTCACTAGACAGATGGGGTAAAAGGTCTACACTTCAGCTACTCTCTCAGCTAGAGCTTTGAACTGTCAGTTTCACATGATACAATACCAAGAGTTTATGCTTGATCAGTTAACTAAAAATTAACCACTGATGAATCTCTTGATAAGAAATATGTATTAGAGATGGTAAATAACATACAACAGGTTAGCAACCATTCCTAAAATGTGGCTATGATGCACTGGAGGCTTCATTTAGATCAGCCATGACAGGCACAGTGATAAGAAGGCATGCATGGCTACGGATCATGTTAAAGCTAAGTTGCTAGATGCTCCTATGGACAAGACAAGTTTGTTTAGCAGGTTATGAAGAAAATGGAAGAAAAGGCAAAATCTGTTCAAACTGTTAAAGATTTCTTGCAGGTTCAACCCCAAGGTTTAGCAGGAACTGGCCTGCCAAAAATTGGTCCTTTCCTGACTCCACAAAATTTCAAAGGGGTAGAAATAGGCGTTCCAGAGGCAGAAACCAATCCAGAGGAGGTGCCTGGCAAGGTAACAACAGAGGCACAGACACAGCCACTGCCACTACATCAGCACAACCGCGGTGACTTAAACAAATAGCAGCCCGTTAACCTTATTTTCAAAGAACTGGCACTGCATAACAAAAGACAAGTGGATTTTACAAACCATAGATCAAGGTTACGGTTTCACTTCCACACTTTACCAGTCAAAGAGGAATGCCAAATCTACCTCCAAATCAAAAATAATGGAGTTAGCAAACATGAAAGCTGTGGAAAGAGTGCCAACAGCAGAACAAGGAAAGGGGTTCTACTCCAGACTATTCCTAGTTCCAAGAAAGGAAAAAGTTGGAGACCAATTCGACCTGTCCACCTTAAATACATATATCATTGTCCCAAAATTCAAAATGCTGACCCTACAGCAACTTCTTCCCATGCTGGGCAAGGAGTCTTGGCTGGTAACTCTAGATCTCAAGGAGGCATACCTGCGTCCCCATCCGACCAATCTGCAGAAGATACCTCAGATTTCTTGCAGGATCAGAGCACTATCAATTCTCAGCATTGCCGAGTATTCACAAAATGCCTGGCATCAGTAAAATTCAAATTTACCCATACCTGGGGACAACAAAAGCAAGCTGACAACAGATTTACAAAGGGTCATTTACTTGCTACAAGGACTGGGATACACAGTCAATTTACAAAAGTCAAGACTGATACCATCCCAAACAAGGACTTTCTCTGGCGGAATTGGACACAGTACAACAAATGGCATTCCTGACTACAGAAAAACAAAAGAACTTCCTCTTTACTTCTTGGCACTAACAAAGCTGAACAAGTTAACAGCAAGAAAAGTTCTACAGGCCTTGGGCTTCATGGCATCATGCATAATCTTGGTCCCATTTGCCAGACTACATATGAGGAAACTACAGTGGTACCTAAAGAATTTATGGTCCCAACACAGACACAGTCTAGAAACAGAAATCCCACTAATTCCATGCTTAAAACAGGAGTTCCTATGGTGGGCTCAGGCATGCCAGTCAAACAGACCATCACAACAGGATTGTGGACACAGGATCAACTTCACCTGCACATCAATCTAAAAGAAATGCTGGCAGTAAAACTGGCAATCCAAAAGTTCAAACCATTTCTCAAAGAGGGCCAGTTGATGATAAGGACAGACAACACCACAGTCATGGTACATCAACAAACAGGGAGGCACTCATTCATACCCCTATGCAGAATGACCTTGGAGCTGTGGACCCTGGCACTCAGCTACAGCATTCAGTTACAGGCAATATTTGTACCAGGGAAAGACAATACTCTGGCAGACATATTAAGGGACATCTTCAAGACCATCTATTTGCATCACCTCTCAATTACCAGCTCAAAAATTCTGCACAAGGACATTCCACCCACTAGCATGGAAAGTGGACTCACTCTCCTTCAACTGGAAAGGCCTAATTCCCACCTCTTCCTTTGATACAAAACTGGCCAAGACAACACTGGTACCCACTACTGAAGAGCATGTCTCGGAACAATATGAATACCACTGATGCCTTTGATGTTAACTCAGAACAACTACAGCATCATACATCCAAACCTAAAACGCTGCAACTGACTGCATGGAACATCACATAGCAGCAGCTAATCCAGAACTTTCCCAAAGAGTTAAAGACATTATTCTTAGACCTTCAACAAGAAGGAACTATGCTGGAAAATGGAAAAGGTTTGTCATTTGGATGTGTCAAACATAGATATACCTAACATTCTGGAGTATCTGGCGAACTTCTTCATTCAGGCCTGTCCTACTCCTCCATCAAGATACATGCATCAGCTATTTCAGCAGGATACAGCTTTGATCCACCTGTTTTAGGCAGTTCCTCAGAGGAATCAAGAATGTAAAACCTCCAAGGAAACCACCATTACCAGCTTGGGATTTAAACTTTGTGCTAGAAAAGTTGACACTATCGAACCAGCAGCAACAGCAGACCTACAACACCTGTCATGGAAAACTGCTTTCCTACTGGCAATTACTTCAGCAAGGAGGGTTTCAGAACTACAGGCCTTAATGGCAGTGCAACCCTTCCTAATCTTCCACCAAGATAGAGTGTCCTTGAGGACTAACCCAACATTTATGCCCAAGGTGGTATCCAGAGTGTCTTTAAACCAGGCAATCCACCTACCTACCTTCTTTCCCAACCCACAAAACAACTACTTGGACAGAACAAAAATAGCAGAAAGACTGACCAACTCTTTGTAGCCTATGCAGCAGGAAGGGAAGGAAAAGCTATTTCCAAACAGACAATCTCCAAATGGATAGGAAATTGCATCCTTCCATGGAAAACCAATTCCACAGAACATAAGACCTCATTCTACAAGGGCAACAGCCACTATAATTTGCCTCTATATTCCAGATCCCGAGCAGGGTTTGCCACTGCTGTACTGCAAGGGATCCTAAACACACCATAATCTACTTTTATCCTCCTCCCTAGTTGGCTATGGTATTCTAATGACTGCAGATGCATCCATGAAGGACATAGTACAGTTTTGTACCTACCATAAATGTAGATGTCCGAACTGGATAGCATCTGCAGTCTCTGTGGTACTCCTAGGGTGTTTACCCTCCTAATAGCTAGCTGTTGGGGAGTCTTTATGGTGTATTTGTTTGTATATATGTACATACATGCTTATTGTTGTGTTTACCTCTATCTATTTGGAAACATTGGCATCTATCCAAATTTTAGCCTGCAAGAGGGCTACTGGCATCTGGGGCAAGAAACACTGAGGAAACGACATCAGCCGGGCCGGACCGGACTTTGGAATCCGGCCGACTGCAGGGCTGCCTGACGACAGGACAACCCACTTGTTATGACTGCAGATGCTATCCAGTTCGGACATCTACATTTATGGTAGGTACAAAACTGTACTTTCTAACCCATGAAAATTTAATTTACTTACCGCTGAGCACAAGGTTACTTTGATTAAGCAACAGATTTTGACATCATCGCTGTCCTGTTTAAAAACATGTGGCACAACTAGGAGGGGATATATATGTATGGTAAGGATGAGAGCTCGCGTCATTCTTGTGCTCACATAGGCCCTGGGGACTGTGGTGACTTAAATGTGCTAGACTTATAAAAAACGCCAGTTACAGGTTCTCACAAATTAACTCTGGCTTGATTGCTGTGAGAAGTAACTCCGACCTTAATGTTGGTTTAGGTGGAAAAGAAACAAGATTTGTAGGGAAGTATCTTCCTTAAAAGCTTCTCCATCTCCTAGATCTGTTCACGAGCACAATGACATTTTTTCAGAGCACTGCAGAATTGTAGGATAGATTATGTGATATGAATTGGAATTTTTAACTGTACATGCAAGGATAGTTTATTTGTGAGCAACAGGTATGCCACAACTTCCTAGGACTTAGTGATTTAAGATGGGTATATGTTGCTATCTGGAAACATCGTATTAAGAAAAAGGTTAGTTTCTACTCATGGACTAAGGCAAAGGTTATGCAACTGACCTGGTTTATGCATATTTTTAAGTTTTATATGGTGAGTGCTTTTTAGGCTTATAGCAAACTGAAAGATCTGGTTAGTCTAGCTGGGTCAAGCCGTTTGTATGTCTAGGAATTGTCATTGCAGGCAGTAGTCAATGTGGAGCAGTGCATACAAAATGGTAGCTTTTCTAAATGATTACATTACAAGGTAGAGGTCCTTTATTTTTGGAAGGTATTTAATACTTTTTGCACTCCTGAGAAGCTAGAGTGGCTTTAATGTAAACTGGAGGGTGTTAGAGGGGCTGGAGTGTTTGTATTTTTTCTGGACCTAAGTCCTGTCTGAATCAAAGTGGATAGCTAAGGGGCACAGATGATTTAGGTTGGGGGAGGTTGAAGGAAAATGAGGAAAGTGTCTAGGGAAGAGGAATGTTAAAAGACTGACAATAAGGTAAGGGTTTAAGTAGAGAATGAAGGCAAGAAGGACGTGAGGCAAGAAAGACCTCACCACCACCACCAGGGCAGAGGTGGATCAGGTAATGCTTTATGCACTTCCAACTGTGAAGGACCTTCCAAAAATGGTATATAGTGTCACTTCTTAGAATGGTTGACTCATGGGATGGTTTGCCCCATCTCCACTTACATATACTATATCTCGAGCCATGCTGCACTTTGGAGCAGGATTATTTCTTTGGCACTACTACACAATTCTTTTTTTTTTGAATCCTAGAGAAGGTTAAAGTGAATTAAGTATGTAAAGGGATATGGAGGCAGCAGCTGGACCATGCCCCTGTCATGGTTTGACTGTCTGACTGGGAGAGCTGGTATGTTTAAGGGAGATGTATTATGAGAAACATTACTGTATGAGATACTTTGAGGTTTGATCTGGAGTGGGTCTTGGCTTCAGTCCAGTAAAAAGTCATCTTGGTGGGAGGATGGTTGAATGAAGTTTATGCAAGTTTAATTGTGTAGTAATTTTGAATGGGTTATTTGCAAATGATTGTGTGCACAGTATGTCATTTCATTTATGTATTGGTTAGCCACATATTTGTTCAAATAATTTGCATAATGAATGAGCAAAAAGATAGTTACTTAAATCCACGTTTTGTTTCGTCATTGGAATACTGTGGAGCTTTCGTTTTAGGAAAGTTAAGTGACCATGTTGTGTTTTTTTATATAAAATAAGATGCACTGTATGATATAATTTTAATTATCCATTTGTTTTCTCATTCATTGTTTTAATACTTGCTTTATCCAGTCCAGGGTCATGGGTGCAGGTGCCTATCACAGCACTCAGTGGGGTCCAGTCCATTGCAAGGTTTACACAGACACACACACACACACACACACACACACACACACACACACACACACACACAGACACACACACACACACCATGCATAACTACTGGCAGTTTGTAGGATGACCCATGCACTGCTGTCATGTAAATTGGCATGCAGCTTTTTTGTACTGCTGGGATCTGTTGTATTATGGGCAGAAGTGTTATTTCAGAATATCTGTTTCTGAAGGGTCATTGCAATGCAATGTATTTGTGAGAATTAGAAAATAAAATAGTCTAAAACAAAACTTGGTGAAGGGCAGGTCATACAAACTTTTTTTTAATTTTGTTATCTGCAATATTTAAAGATTCCTGATGGAATGTATTTTTAATACACGGTCTATTGTCTTCAATACATCTACTTTCATGCACATTTAGGAAATAAGCATCCTAGTGTATATTTTGAGGTGGACAGATTAAATTATTTGGATCTTATTTGGATCTCATGTTTGATAGCACCTAATTGATGATAGTATCATTGTGGTCACAGCTATAGAATCTGATCTGATTCCCCTAGATTAAATCTGAATGCCCAACAAGTACCAGAAAGTTTCACGTCTTCTCATTGGGATTCAGAATACTAATTTAAGAGTAAAAGAAAAACATTCTTACCTTTTCATTACTGCTAGCTATAATTTTCTGTTACTTCTTCTCCTTAACAGTGCCAAGATTGAAAACATCCTGTTTAAAAGTACATTTGGAGAGTTTAATATACAAAGTCCTTTTCCTCTGCAACTGCTAGAAGTTATCTTTACTGCATTTTTCAAGCAACAGTTGTTATGTTGTCTGTTGCAGAGGCCATCTTCCCACTCTCTCAGCCTTTCCCTGTCAATACTGGATTTGATAATGATTAGTGTAGGGTAAGAAATAGAATAGTTGTGGCCTGCTGTTCTGAAGATGTGGGGGCAAACGGGTTCCTAGCATTTGTTCCTTGTCTCATGATCTTTCACCAGCTGTGTGTGTAGCTTTCTTTTCACAGACCCTGCAGACATGTACTGTTTGTTGTCTTGGTAATGGAAGCAGCTCCCAGATTAACCAATAGAGTAACTTCGCTGTTAGACTCTTCTTAACAGGTGGATGTGATGCTAGACAACAGTGTCTCACTTATGTTCTGCCAAGCACTGAACCAGGTGTAACTTTCATTGACTACACTGTCGTTCAAACCGGGATTATATGTGTTACACTGCTGTACGCTGTAAGATTTGTACCTGTCACAATGTTCCTCTCTGTAACTGCCAGTTTTGCTTGTTGCTGTGTTCTCACTGGACTTGAGTGACCTTTTATTTTGTGGGAGCTGGTGTTTCTGATGGTAGTGAGTGTAGCAGATTAAGGCAGCTTCATGCTTTGCCTTTGATAATGATTTTTTTATGTGGTATTTCTAGAGTTATTCAAGATCCCTGTCTTTTTGTTTACATTTACTGATGTTTAAAGGAGGCATAATACTATTAAAAAAGTCTGAAATTCAGCAGAAACCAACGTGTATCCTTGCAGCCTAAGTGTTCAAAAGGCCAAACCACCAAAATAATCCATAAATGGCTCACATAGTGTCCACAATCCCGAAATATGCGGACCAACACAACAACATAACTTGAATATTTAGAACAAAAACAATAAAAGCGAGACTACTTAAAAAGAACGTCAATATATAATTAATAAAACCACGGTTTACTGCTTTCATCCCTATCGTAAATGGGACTTCTTCAGAACCATGTGTGAATTTTGAAACACAATTTGAATATCTTACTCATTATATCGCATGCAAAGGTATGAGGCAATCACACATTAATAACTTATTAAAAAAAACATTAATAGCACTTTGTTACAGTAGATTAAAATATAAAACTTATCACACAATAGTATATGTAAAACATAAGAATTCATATATTTAACTGTACTGACTTAGATATTACAGTTAGTCATTTTAAATTGTTTATTAAAGGCCCACAGTGTCTGTTAATCTACCTGACACTTTGATTTAGTTAAAGTTATTTACGAGAAAATTGAAATTATTGTCCAACTGTTCCAAGAATACTGAATTTGAAATTATTGTCCAACTTTTCTGATATGACCGATAATCTGAACTTATCACCTCTTAGTAACCTTAAAAGAAAAAGTATATACAACCCCTTGCCCTAAATAGTACATTTGCGATTTTTTAAATAGCCCGTGAAAGGGAATTGTGCAAACCTTTTGATAAACAGAAATGCATGAGATTTAATCTAACTAAAGACAAATGTAAAGTGCTTAAAGAAATTGGAAAGTGTGCATATGTTCAGGTTATGAAATCAGATAAGGGAGGGGGTATTTATGTTATGGACAGGACTGACTGTACCAATCAGATTTCTAATATATTGCACAATACCAATAAATATACTAGCGCATCGCGCAATGAAATTAACATAACTAACAAGAAATGTATTTATTTATTGATGATGCTGTGTTACAGGGAGTGATTACACCTGATGTTTGTAGGTTTTTACTTAATAAATACCCTCTGGTTCTAGTTCTCTTTGGGATCCCCAGTTCTATAAAGATGTTGTTTCACCCCTTATAAATTGTCTTTCGAAAACATATACTTTAGCTACCTTTCTGGATCAGATGAGATTCCTGGGACTTTCTTACAGAGATTCAACCACAAATTTTCAACATACAGCCTAGTTTTTTGTTTTACTGTAGATATGGATTTTATTTTTGAGCATCCCTCCTTAAACACAGGGTCTCCAGCTGTTTCACTCTGCTGTTGTGGAACTTATAGACTTGGAGGATGGGATTATTAATTTTATTGTTGACATTATGGAACTAATTTTGAGTAACAACTACATCTTTTTTGAGGGGGAGTTTTTTCAGCAAATGGAGGTGGCTATGGGTGCCAGTTGTGCCCGTATATTTGAACCATAAAATACACATGTTCCAATCCAACCAAAGAACCAAAATCCAAGACATTCAGGAAGGCAGATCAATGTAATGGTTATAGAAATTATTTTAATATTACAAACACTGAAACTTAATAAAATAGGCTCAATCAGAACCCAGTAAACCAGTCAAATGTTAATTAAGTACGCTTTCACCTAGTAAAGTACAAGGCTTCCTCAGAACAATAACAACATCAATCAAATATATCTGATTATCTGCAAATATACAGAGTTTAAGTATATTTGTTTTTGGTTATAGAGTTTGTTAATTGTTGCTTAGATCTCTGTTGAAACTGTTGTCTCACTGTTCTGAGAGACTGATCGGCAAATATACAGAGCTGACAATATTTTTTTTGGTTATAAAGTTTGTACTGTTAGTTGTTGCTTAGATCTCTGTTGAAACGGTTTTCCCCACCCCAACCCCAGTTTCTGCCGTATCTTCAGTTGGTATAGTAACAGCTGCATTCAAATTGCTGGAACCTGTGTTCTGAGAGACTGCCTTACTGATTATCTGCAACTATACAGAGCTGAGTATATATTTTTTGGTTATAGAGTTTAATTGTTGCTTAGATCTCTGTTGAAACTGTTGTCTCACTGTCTGATAGACTGATCAGCAAATATACAGAGCTGAGAATATTTTTTTTTGGTTTTAAAATTTGTACTGTTAGTTGTTGCTTAGATCTCTTTTGAAACTGTTGTCTCACTGTTCTGAGAGACTGAGGGCAAATATACAGAGCTGAGAATATTTTTTTTTGTTTTAAAGTTTGTACTGTTAGTTGTTGCTTAGATCTCTGTTGAAACTTGTCTCACTGTTCTGAGAGACTGATTGGCAAATACACAGAGCTGAGAATATTTTTTTTTTGGTTTTAAAGTTTGTACTGTTAGTTGTTGCTTAGATCTCTGTTGAAACTGTTTTCCCCACCCCACCCCCATTTACTGCCGTGTCTTCCGTTGGTATAGTAACAGCTGCATTCAAATTGCTGGAACCTGTGTTCTGAGAGACTGCCTTACAGATTATCTGCAAATATACAGAGCTGAGTATATTTTTTTGGTTATAGAGTTTAATTGTTGCTTAGATCTCTCTTGAAACTGTTGTCTCACTGTTCTGAGAAGACTGATCGGCAAATATACTGAGCTGAGAATATTATTTTTGGTTTTAAAGTTTGTACTGTTAGTTGCTTAGATCTCTGTTAAAACTGTTGTCTCACTATTCTGAGAGACTGATCAGCAAATATACAGAGCTGAGAATATTTTTTTGGTTTTAAAGTTTGTACTGTTAGTTGTTGCTTAGATCTCTGTTGAAACTGCTTTCCCCATCGCACCCCCATTTTCTGCCGTGTCTTCAGTTGGTATAGTAACAGCTGCATTCAAATTGCTGGAACCTGTGTTCTGAGAGACTGCCTTACAGATTATCTGCAAATATACAGAGCTGAGTATTTTTTTTTTAGTTATAGCTTTTAATTGTTGCTTTGATCTCTGTTGGTTCCAGATACAGATTTACTGTATCCAGGACTGTATGTAATATTCTGAGCCCCCAAGCCTTTCTGTGTTGGAGGGAAGCCTTCTAGCTTATCAGTGGGAGTGGTAAGCAGTAGGTAACTTGTCTACCACATAAGGAGCGGTTCTGGCCCAGAAATTGTAGTTATTGGCCGTTTGGGCAATCTTCCATCTCTCTCAACTTTCTGATTTGAAAGCTTGCATTTGCACTTGTTTCTGTCCTGTAACTTGTCTAGTGCAGATACAGATTCTTAGTTTTAGCACTTAAATTTGCTTATTCATGCTCGGCACTTGTCCAGAACTTGTAAGCACCAAATGAGCTACTAATTACTGTAGCACTCAGTCTTCCTCATTACCTAGAGGAAAACAGTTTTTGTACTTACTTTTCTCACTTGGTTAGAGAAAAACTGCTCTTGTACTCGCTTTCCTCACTTATCTAGAGAAAAATAGTTTTTTATTCAGGCATGTCCAAGGGTCAGCTCCCAGTGTTTTCTCCTGTCTATCTGATGAATCTGGGCATCTTGAGGCAAATTAGAAATTGCCTCATGTACACAGACAACCCTCTCCTCCTACCACCCAACACTACAACCTGTGAGAGATGCACTTATCTAGCCAAACTGGAGGTAAAGCTCTCTCATTGCATAGTCTCACTAAATCTACACCACCAAAACCCACACATAGTAACAAAAAAACATTTGCGGAGGCTCTCAATAATCTGTCTAAGCAACAGAGACCTCCAAAGCAGAAACGCAAGCAACCTCCATCCCCCAACACAACCCAAATGGCACAAAGCCCACAGACTGTGTGCCACTCAACCACAGCCAATAAGGCAAAACAATGTACCCAACACACTAGTCATAGTTGACTCTATAGTCAGGCACACTGATGTCCCACTCACCAGGCTAAACAAGGAGAATGTTACTGTCAGTTGCCTGTCGGGTGCCAGGATCCGCCACGTAACCCACCCACTCAGGTCACTCCACAGAAAGTACAAATATGACTCTGTCATTGCCCATGTTGGTGTGAATGACCTGAGATGTACCTCCCTAGACTACATGAAGAGAGACATGGAAGAGCTCTCCGATCTTGTAGCCCAAGCAGGTATGACCCTTGCCCTGAGTAGCATTCTACCACAGTACAAGGACAAAATGATTGACTTCAACAGTTGGCTAAGCTTCTGGTGTCATTCTAAGGGGATCCAGTATCTGTCTGCTTGGGATGACATGGTCAACAGACCACAATGCGTTGCCACAGATGGCCTGCACCTGTTGCCCCTGGGATTCCAGATACTGATTAAGGCTCTTGCTGCCCCTGTAGTGCCTTTTTAGGCAGGGTTCAAATAACATATTCACCACCATAACAGGAACAGACAAGCAAAAACTGAGGGTAATGCTTCTCAATGCTAGAAGTCTAAATCTCAAAATGCACTCACTGAAGGCACTCCTTAAAATGGAGAACATCGATATCTGTGCAGTGACTGAGATCTAGTTCAAGGCTCCAGAGAGTATCCTTGCACTACCAGGCTATAACTCATACCACACTTTTCGGCCATGTAACCTGGACCGAAATACCAAAGGCGATGTGTCCATATTCATTAAGGATATCCACACCTCCAGGCTAATTACTCAGCATAATGCATCCGAGGTTATCCAAGTGCAACTAACTCTGGGAAAAACTGCAATCCAAATCGTAGCTTGCTACAGATCCCTCACCATGCCCCAGGATTCCCACTCCTCTTTTCTTGATGTACTGGAAAATATTAGGGTTCAACCAAACACCCTAATAATGGGTGACTTCAACTACCCCACCATTAACTGGGAAAACTACTCGTGTACCAACTCCTTAGCTCAACGCTTTCTGGAATTCATAAATGCCAATGCCCTAGATCAACTTATCCACACCCCCACCAGAGGCAACAATATCCTAGACCTAGTCATTACCAACATGAGTGACTGGTGTTCCACACCTGAAGTCAACTCCTCATTGGTCCAATCTGACCATAAGCTTATCACCCTTGATATCCACATCCCACCCCCACCCCCATTAAGGAAACCACAGTAAAAAATTTCTCCAAAGCCAATTTTATTTTTCTTAAGACAGAAGTGGTGAACTTCATGACACCCATGCAGATGGACAATACAGTTACAACTGCTGAACCATACACATATGCACTCTATAAGTACTTACACGAGTGCATGGATCATGCTATCCCAAACAGAACCAAGATGCTATCCTCCAAAAACAGGAAGCCAATCTGGTGGTCCCCTGCCATAAACAAACTGTACAACAGAAGGAAGAAACTGTTGCAAAAGGGAGTAAAATCCCATGATGGAGGAGCTCCCTGGTCAGTCTCAGTAAAAAGCTGAGATCCCTTATAAGATCCTCCAAAGCTAGCTACGAAAACAAAATCACCACTAAACCCAAGGACAACCACAAAGCATTCTATAGCTAAGTCAAGAATCTAGATGGTAATACCCAGATCTGCTCTGAGTTGCAGTATAAAGGCACGAAAATTACAGAACCAACTGATATTGCCAACATCCTTGCAGATAGGTTCATTGCTAACTTTACTCCCCTCTCACCCCCTATAGGGCCCATATCTATACAGGAAGAATGCAGAGTCCCTGTAATCACAACTACGCAGGTACAAGCTGCACTCTCTAAAGCCAAAAACACAGCATCCATGGGACCGGACAACATCCCAGGCTGCGTTTTACACAAACTTCAGAACAAACTGGCTCCCCACTTAAGCACCATGTTCAATAATAGCCTCACATCAGGCTTTGTGCCCACTGAATGGTGCACAGCAACAGTTATCCCACTGCACAAAGGGGGAGCCACCACTGATCCTGGGAACTATCTGCCTATTAGCCTGATGAGCCTGGTCTGCAAGGCCATGGAACGTATCATCATGGAACTCATAAACAAAGACATTGGTAACCTCCAAACTCTGGATCCTACCCAGTTTGGGTTTGTGAAAGGCAGATCATGCCTCCTGAACCTGATCAACTTCTTTGAGCCAGTCACCAAAGCCGTGGATGAGGGTAATGTGGTTCACACAGCCTATCTTGACCTCGCCAAGGCTTAAGACACCATCCCCCATTCTGGAATTATAGCTAAACTCACTAAACTAGGTATAAATCCCTATGTCACAAGATGGGTTGCCAACTGGCTCACTGACAGAGCCCACACTGTAAAAGTTGCAGACTCCAAATCTGACCTCAAAGCAGTGACAAGTGGAGTACCACAGGGTTCCATCCTGGGAACTCTCCTGTTTGGTATCTACTTCTGTGAAGTACAGGCTAACACAGAAGGCCTCTGGCTAATAAAGTTTGCAGATGACTGCAAACTAGGAGCCATAGTCAAGTCCCCAAATGATGTGAACATCCTACAGAAGGGCCTCACTGAGACATATGCCTGGTGTCAGCGCCCTGGTCTCAAGCTCAATACCAAAAAGTGCAGTGTCATCCCCTTTGGTAAAAATTCTATACCATGAACTACCACATAGGCAGCAATCTACTTAACACCGAATGTGTGATAAGAAACCTTGGGACCCAGGTGGACAGTAGTCTCTGTTCTGATAGTCACATCGCCACAGTAATCAGGAAGTCCATCTACGTGGCACACCTCATCATAAAAGGGTTCTCATCAAGGAAAAAAGAGGTCATTGTTCCCCTCTACTCATCACTCATTAGACCCATTATAGAGTACAATGCCCCTTTTGGAGTGTACCTCACAAGACATCTGCAGCAGCTGGAGAGGCCACAGAAGTACCTCATAAAGAGGATTACTGGCCTCAAACAAATGCCCTACACTGACCGCCTCAAAAAACTCCAGCTTTACTCCGTAGCATATCACCTACTCCAAGGTGATCTCTGCCTAACATATAAAGTTGTGTCAAACCCAGAGCAGTTGGACATGCTACATCTAAAGAAATCCCAATCCCTCCGAGCTACACGCACTAGGGACCTAAACCTTGTCACCACAATAAACAGGACATGCTGGAGGGATAGATTCCTGTCCCAGAGACTTCCTATACTCTGGAACAAGCTACCCATCTATGTCAAGCAAAGTTCTTCATTAGCACTCTTCAAGAAAAATCTTGATGAGTGAATGGGAAATAGGAAATACACCCCGGGGATCACTTCTGTGTCTCTGCTGGACAGTGGCACAGGAAAATAACTTTCTTGGGTGGTGTAAGCTATGGAACCTTGCTGGCTAGGCTTACGTAGGCCCTTGGGCCGATAGCCTAGTACCTACCTATGAACCTATAAATACTTTTCATCTTAATTAATCAATTAATTCTTAAAGAAATCATCCCTACCCTAAGTAATGTAGTTGAATGTATATAAAGATACAAATAATCATGTAGTTTTAAAAAAAATTTGTGTACTTTGTTCAAGATTACGCGTTAATAAATTACACTTTTATTAAAAGTAAATAAATAAATAGTTATTATTGTGACAGTTAAAATAATACTGACCGTGTTGTGAAATAAAATCAGTATTGTTAAACATAAAATCATAACTTAGCTTGTCGTAATTTTAAAACACTATTTATACTAATGTGGTCGTTGAGTCCAGGAGGTCTACCTGCGTCCATCCTTAACTGCAGTACAGCTCCCTAAAGTCAACCCTGGGCTCCCAAAAGGCCACCTGTTCCACCACTGAAAATGTAATCTTCATGTCGTTACCTACTAAAGAGTGCCTGTTAAAGGCATTTGATTCGTTACATTTAGTTATCTCATAAAGGTGCTCATAGATCCTCCTCCTCAGTGTACGTACAGTTTTGCCTATATAAAAACTGTTGCAAGCTACACAAATTCCTATATATATTAACCCTTTAGTACCACAATTGTACTGTTGGGAAGCTGCCATCCTAATACCCCTAGAGGGGATCCAAATTTCACTCTCTTCCGAAATATGATCACATTGATGGCAGTCACCACATTTAAATGTGCCTCGTCTTGACCTAACAACCTTCTGTGTGTTCTCATCCTTCTTTTCAAACATGTCTTTCAGATTCATACCTCTCCTTCTAACAAAAAAAGGGTATTCTGGAAGATGTACCCCTGTGTCATCATTCACTTTCAAAATAGGCCAGTATTTTTTAATAATGTCCTCTACTTTAGATGATGTAGTGGAAAAAGTGTGTGAAAATGCCACACCATATTCAGTTCTTACATCACAATGTATCATCTTATCTGTAAAACCTAAGCCCAATAATGGAAAGAACTTACTTTCCCTGTTCTTAATAACTTCTTTAGCTAAGGTATCTATCATGGATTTGGGGTAGCCTTTTTCTAAAAAAAGGGAAGTTAAAGTCCTAACCTCATCTAAAAATTCAGAATGGACACTGGTCATTCTTGATGCCCTTATCATCTGACCCTTCACTACACCTTTCTTTTGATAGTGGGAGTGCCCACTTTCAAAATGTAGGTATGTATTGGAAAAAGTTGGTTTCCTGTATAACCTAGACTGGAAGCAGTTATTCATTTTGTCCTTGTATAATGTGACATCTAAATAATTAATAGTAGAGTCACTTATAGTATAAGTAAAAGTCAAAAATTCAGTAGAATGGTTAAGGTAAAACGTAAATCCATTAAATTCTCCTATTGAACCATTCCACAATAGACAAATATCATCTAGGTAGTATAAAAAGTAATACATCTCCCCCAGTCTGAAATAAGGATGAACTTCTGCTCCCAGTAATAAAGAACACAATTAGCATAAAGGAGGGCACAAGCTGCCCCCATTGCAACACCTTTCCTTTGCTGATAGAAATCTCTGTTAAAATAAACAAAGTTATTCTTCAAAATCATTTCCGTAAAATCTATAATCAAATTAATGATGTTGTTTCCTAACCCTGTTTCAGTAAATAAAATTTCACCAAACCATTCTAGTCCTATTTCATGTGGGATACCGGGGAATAACTCAACCACATCAATGGTGGCTAAAAGCGTGTCTGTATTGTATTTGTCCATTGTTATTCTCCCCAAAAAATCCCACGAGTCCTTGGTTATATGGGGAACAGAATTTACAAATTTCTTCAACTGGGCATGTACAAAAACTGCTAAAGGCTCAGTGATGCTACCAGCTCCTGCCACTATAGGTCTGAATTTCAACTCATTAATCCCTCTATGTGTTTTGGGGATCCCAAATATAGCAGGAACCCTTGGATTTTCAACATGTAAAAAGTTAAATAACTTCTCATTTATACTACCCTGTAATAAATGATCTGACAAATAGTATTTCATTTTATAATATCCCAAGATCAAAAATCCCAAAAAGGGAAGGCATCTCTGATCAGTATTAGCAAAAAACTACGGACACTCATAAAATCGTCTAAGGCCAGCTTAGAGAGAAAAAGTGCACAGGACACTACGGATAATCACAAGGCTTTCTTTAGTTATGTTAGGAACCTGGGTGGGAATTCCCAGATATGCTCAGAATTAGTCCAAAATGACAAAAAATGCACCGAACCCACAGACATTACCAACATCCTAGCTGACAAGTTCAGCGCAAACTTCTCCTCCCCCTCCCCACCAAAAGGGCCAAATATCTATCCCAGCAGAGTGCTGCCCCCCTGACATCTCAGATGCTCAGGTAAGAGCCGCCCTCTCCAAAGCAAAAAACACAGCATCAGTGGGACCAGACGGTGTCCCGGGCTGCGTCCTACATGAACTCCAAGAAGAGCTAAACCCAAACATAAAACTACTGTTTAATCTCAGCCTTACTACAGGATATGTACCCAAAGAGTGGCATACAGCAATAGTGGTCCCTCTCCACAAAGGTGGTGCCTCAACGGATCCTGGAAACTATTGCTCCATAAGCCTGACTAGCTTGGTCTGCAAAGCTATGGAAAGGATCATCATGGACCTCATAAATAAAGATATTGCGGACCTACAGACACTGGATCCTACCCAGTTTGGCTTTGTTAAGGGCAGATACTGCCTCTTAAACCTGGTCGATTTCTTTGAAACAGTCACCAAGGCCATTGACGAGGGGAAGGTGGTCCACACAGCCTACCTGGACCTCGCAAAAGCCTTCGATACAATACCCCACTCAGGCATTATAGATAAGTTCACCAGCTTAAATATAAACCCCTATGTCACTAGATGGGTTGCAAACTGGCTCAAGGACAGAACCCACATGGTTAGAATTGCTGGAGCCATGTCAGACTCCAAACTACAAGTGGCGTCCCACAAGGCTCAGTCCTGGGACCTCTCTTGTTTGGTATATATTTCTCAGAGGTACAAGCAAACACGGAAGGACTGTGGCTGACCAAGTTCACAGATGACTGCAAACTGGGCGCCATAATCGACTCTCCAGCAGACACAAGCATCCTCCAAAAGGGCCTCATAGAAACAGACAACTGGTGCCAGAGCCATGGCCTCAAGCTAAATGCCAAAAAGTGTATAGTCATCCCATTTGGCAAAAACAAAGTGCCCACAAATTACCACATAGGTGGTAATCCATTAAGTACAGAAGAAGTAATTAGGGACCTGGGGACCCAAGTTGATAGCAATCTCTCATTTGACAACCACGTGGCCAAAGTGGTTAGAAAAACATTTTATATAGCCCACCTAATCATGAAAGGGATTCACATCTAGATTAGGGGAGGTCATCATGCCTCTTTACTCATCCCTCATCAGGCCCATAATTGAGTACAATGCCCCTTTTGGGAAAAGACCCCAAAAGTACCTCACCAAGAGGATCAAAGGGCTCAAACAGATGCCATATGCTGCCCGGTTAACGAAACTCCAGCTCTACTCAGTGGCATACCACCTGCTCAGAGGCGATCTGTGCCTGACGTATAAAGCCATGTCTAACCCGAAATTAATGGACATGCTGCACCTCAGAAAATCCAAATCCCATCGAGCTACGCGCTCGAGAGACTTGAACCTCAGCACTGAAATAAATAGGACATGCTGGAAGGACAGATTCATAACCCAGAGGCTCCCTTCACTCTGGAATAAAATCCCAGTCCAGGTTAGGCAGAGTCCCTCATTTCCTCTCTTCAAGAGGAATCTTGATGAGTGGATGGAAGATCATAGGTTTACCCCGGGTATCACTTCTGTGTCACTGTTAGACAGAGGCACAGTATACTAACCTCAAAAAAGGGCATAGCAAAATTAATTTAAAATGGGTGGCGAAAGCCAAACACACTCTGGCTAGGCTTATAAATGCCCTAGGGCAGATAGCCTAGTATGATCCTATGAACCTATGTTTATTTTGTTATGAGAAAAGACAGTGTAGTGTTCCGGGTCCTATATATGTGTCGTATTCATCATTGCACATCAAAACCACCCTTCCACCCTTGTCAGGCCTCATCACTCTGCATTTTTCATCTTTTAATAATTTCAATAGAGATTTCTCCTCTTCTGAAAGGTTGTTGGTCAATTTACCCTTAATACCCAGTTGTCTAACTTCCTTTTCAACCAGCTCTTCAAATATTTTCAGCACTGGATTCACCGGTGGATTAAACAAACTCTTCCTACACATTTCACCTTTATTTAAATGTGTACCTTTAAAGTAAATCTGTAAATTAAGTTGCCTAATGAACAGCTTAATGTCTGTTAGTGTATTCACTAATGAACCAGGAAGTGCAGGAACAAAATGAAATCCTTTAGTGAATAATCTAAAATATACCTCATTGACCACTAAATCTGTAAAATTATAAATACAAAAATTATCCTTTTTACAAATTCTTGAATCCAAGTCATTCAGAATCATATCGTAGTTTGAATCCTGAATATTGTCAGGGGATAGGGATGAAATATCCAAGTCTATCAATAATTCTGACTCCTCCCTGGATATCTGCCCCCCCCCTGAAATATTGTGGGTTCTGATATGAATATTTCCTTTGCTTTTCGGCTAACCTCTCGCTTCTCCTTACCATTCCTTCCCCTAAAGGGTGGCCAAAATGCTCATTATTGTTTGTGTCATTGTCATCATTTTCTAAATCAACTTCATTTCCACAAACTAAATTGGGTGAAGCAGAAGTATTACTAAAAACTGGATAAGCTCTACCATTCCTGTATTCCTTTAAATCTCTTTCAAGCCTCTTCATTTTTCTAAAAATAATTTTGTCACAATAATTATCAATTTCTCCAAAAAGAATTTCGTATTTTCTTTGATCAAATTTGCCACTACTAACATTTAAAACTTTGTTGTGTAGAATATTAGTTTCATTCAACAACACTTCCTTTTGACTTTCATAGTCCCTGACCATCAGCTTAAGCATTTCTATACCAGTGTTAAACAATTCAGTTAACTGCTTATATAACAAAGTGTTCTGCTTAACATTGTTTGGATATTTAAACCGTCTCAAACCTTTCGGTACTCTTTCCGTTGAAATACATTCATTTAAATAATCAATTTCTAGCTGATTCGTTTTCAAGGCATATAATTTATCTTTAAACTGTTTAAAAGTCTTGTCAAATGTCTCAAATGTGTTGTCGAATGATTGTTCATTAAAATTAAATCTCCGGCTAGACCAAGAGTCAAAATTAAAATTTCTGTCTGTACCTGTAGTTCCATTACCACCATGAGTGTTGTGTTTAGTATTACAATCCATTTTAGCATTGTTTTGTTGCTCACTGTCAACCACAAGCCCGCCACGTCTCTCTCCTTCATGTGCGGTGATTTGTTTTGTTAATGCAAATCCATTGCCTGTGGTTTGCTGCTCTTTAAACTGGTTTTGATTACCAGGTGTAACCCAGACTGTCCAAACAATGGAATCTTTGTGTTCTCAAGTATCTGTGTTAGAAGCAGCATCACCTTATTGAATTCACCTCTAGTAACTGGCGAATTGTCATCATCTTTCGTCATTTCCTTCAATAAGGCTGGTGTGTCTAAAAAAAAAAAAAGTCAAACTCTGCTCCTTCTGCCCTGGAGGAAAAAAACAGTAGAACCACAAAATACACACGATCTGATCCAACCAAAGAACCAAAATCCAAGACAGTCAGGAATGCACATCAACGTAATGGTTATAGAAATTATTTTAATATTACAAACACTGAAACTCAGTAAAATAGGCTCAATCAGAACCCAATAAACTAGTCAAATGTTAAGCGCGCTTTCACCTAGTTAAAGTACAAGGCTTTCTCAGAACAGTAATGGCATCAGTCAAATGTATTAAATACTTTTGATCTTAATTAATCAATTAATTCTTAAAGAAATCATCCCTACCCTAAGTAATGTAGTTGCATGTGTATAAAGATACAAATAATCATATAGCTTTCAAAAATTTGGTATACTTTGTTCAAGATTACACATATTAATAAATTACACTTTTATTAAAAGGAAATAAATAAATATTATTGTGACAGTTAAAATAATACTGACCCTGTTGTGAAATAAAATTAGTATTGTTAAACATAAAATCATAACTTAGCTTGTCGCAATTTTAAAACACTATTTATACTAATGTAGTCGTTGAGTCCAGGAGGTCTACCTACGCCCATCCTTAACTGCCAGTACAGCTCCCTAAATTCAACCCTGGACTCCTGCCCCTATATTTGCTAACATGGTTATGTATAGCTGGGAGAAACAATATGTGCTAAAGTCTGAGTACAGTAATTATTGGTATATATACTACTGCTTCTTGGATGATATATTTATTATATGGAAGGGTACTGACTTGAAAAATTGAGGAATTCCTGACTTATGTTAATGAAACAACGTAATTTCTGAAATGTACTCATATCCACTAGAGAGACGGTGTGGATTTTCTAGATGCAACCATACAAGAATTATGATACAGGATGTTTTGGTTCAAAAATTTATAGGAAACCCAGATTTTAATTTTTTTGGATTTTAGAAGTTGCCACCCATATTACACCAAGAAGGGGTCTATATTACGTACTCGAAGAGACACTTCTTCGAATACGTAATAATCAACACCAAAATACCAAAATCCAAAAACCGTGAACGGCCACGTCCGCAAATGTTTTCCTAGGGAAAAAATTCAGTTGGCCGTTCCCGGGGTTTACCCTTTTCCCCTAATGTAGAGCGATATTGGAGTTGGTATATTTAGTTAGGGGGGTGTGGGGGGTGAGGCCACCCACTTAAAATACTTTAGAAGTGTGTGTTGTATTTACGGCCCTGCAGTTTTTTTCCCTAGGAAAAAATTCACAGACATGGCCATTCATGGTTTTGGGTTTTCGGTGTTTTGGTGTTGATTATGTATTCGAAGAAGTGTCTCTTCGAGTACGTAATATAGACCCCCAAGAAAAATATTTTTAAGGGACAACTGGTAAGGGCAGTGAGGATGTGCTCTAAATTTACATTTTTTTTGACTGAAGTAGAAAAAATAGTTGGTATATTTCTCGATAGAACTGTCCACCCCATTTTTAAATAACATCAGAGATGTTGTTAAAGGTTGGGGTACTAAATATGTTCCCTTGTTAGGACTTGTGCACAAGCCCCATGAAGTGAAGGAGGCATTGAACATTCAGGATAGAAATGATTATAATAATTCACTGGTTATCACCTTTAATTCCTGTTCAAATAAAATTAAAAATATTGTTTATAATAATTAGATTTTTTAAGATACTTGGTGGGAAACACAATTTTGTTTTCAAGACGACAAGGAATTGTAAATACCTTTTTGAGCACCCTTTAAATGTTAAAGACAGTAGAGGTACTTGAAAATGTGGGTCATGTAAACAATGCCCCGTCATTTTGGAACAACATATAATCCTTTTAGACCATTTTCCCCATAGGATATACCTTGTCTTCAGGAATTGTGGCACCAAAGTAGTGGTATATTTAGCTATTTGTATGGTTTGCTACAAATCTTATGTGGGGAAGACAAAGAAATTTTAGAAAAAGGATATATGAGCATCTGTATGCTATTGCAAAAAACAATGTTAATAATTCATTATTTAAGCACACTGGAATTCACTTCTGCTAAATTTCAGTTTGGGCTCCTTGAGGTTGTGCACAATGATGTGAGGGGAGGCTCCTGGGAACTAAAATTAGAACAAAAAGAATTGATTTGGCAATTAAAGCTTGGTGCGACCTGTGTCTATGGCTTGAATGACCAAGTTTCTATTGTCCATTATAAAAATTAGATCTGATAAAGTTTAGGATGTGTTATTCCATTCTATATATTGTTTTTTATATGAATTGTTATGTTTTTACATAAGTTATTCTGTGATAAGTTTTATATTTTAACCTATTGTAACTTAAAGTGCTGCCAATTAATGTGTTTTTTTTAAATAAGTTATTAATTTGTGATTGGCTCATACCTTTGCATGTAATAGAATATGTTTAAATTGTGTTAAGAAATTCACACACAGTTCTGAAGAAGTCCCATTTGTGATAGAGATGAAAGTGCTAAACTGTGGTTTTATTAACTGTATATTAAAGTTTTTTTTAAGTACTCTCACTTTTATAGTTTTTGTTCTGAATATTCAAGTTATTTTGGTGTGTTGCACTGCATAGTTTGGGATTGTGGCACTGTGAGCTATTTATGGATTGTTTTGTTGGTTTGGTCATATTTTGAATATTAAAAGTCTTACTTTTGAATAAGATGAACGGTGTGCTTTTATTAGTCCCTGAACTAGACATGCAGAAGTGTTTTCCCTGGGAAACAATTCGCTGTTTTGAGGTTTCGATGTCATATTTCGAACTTCCAAGTTCAAACATATGGTGTTCAAAATTTGGAAGTTTGATTATATGACCTAGACCTGGCATATCTATGGGATTTAGGAATAAACTGTGCACCCAGTGAAAACCCACACAGATACGGAGCACAAGCATACTTTTTGCAGAAGGCACATTGGCTGAGAACAAGTTTGGAGAACCAATCTCTGTGAGACACTAGTGCTAGCCTGTCCATCACTGTGCTACCCACAGTTCCATTTACCATCATGATATTGCTATGTAGACTATCACTAATATATTCAATGTAAACTGTGTAGGCAAATAACATGCAAATACACTTTACACTGGCTTGCTAGAATTCCAAAACATTGTATACTAATTCTGGTTAAACTGTACCACATTTATTTTCAGATTCTTAAGAAAATAGTGGTGGGCAGTACACACTTATTACCCAGTAACTATGACACACGCATGGTAAGAAGCTGTACATCTCCAAACCCATATGCCAAAAACATGACGTACTGCAGAGTAACCAAACTGGAACCGCAGTGATCCAGACCAGGAATAACCTTTAGAGCCAGCAGTACATCATGTGAGATGTCTTTAAGCCTAATATCAAGGAGTTACTGTGTAGCAGCATATAAAGCCATGGTAGGAAAAGATAGAGTAACAACACTGACTAGCCCGGTGCCACTTGTAAATGTCATAAAGAGCAACAAAGAGTTCAAGCAAAGTAGTAATGTATAGCATAAACAAATAAGTAACCTATAAAGAATGTAGTGGTTAGTGTAGCAAATTAGCATAGAAAAAGAACCTGTAAAAGAGAATGTTTGAAATATTCAAGAAGGAAAAGCAAGCACCATGCATCATGAAGTGATGATGAACTGGGTTGTGGGCTTGACCTGCAGTCAGTTGCCAGATGCTGACATGCACAAAGGCATGTGCTAGATGATGCAGTCTGGACATTATGCCTTGCACATACAGCCAATAGTGTGTGGCTGACCAGTGATAAAGTGGAGGTAGACAAGAGACACATGATATGATACTGCCGTACTTGAGACCAAATGGTGGTACATAACATACTACATGTGATATATGCTGATGCAGAGCTAGTTTCAGGACAGTATTCATCGTATAGGTGTCCAGCAGCTGATTGAAATGGCCCACAGAAGCCATAATCTTTGTGCGTATAAATTCAGCCATTTGTAGACAGGGTAGAGAAGGTGTAGGCTAACAGCACTACAGATACAGATACACCACTGGACAGTAGTTGTATACCATTAGAGGCCACTCCCAGCAATGGAAGTAGTATCACATTGTCAGGTATGACATACCACTGCAGATCTGTGGAAGCAATACAGGTGATGTTATCTAGCATACCTCATCACTGCTAGATACTGGATGCAGGCTGTGGAACATCTCCGTACCTTTTTTTTATTCATTTCTGTATTTGTATTTGATAACCTGGGTAGAACACTGATCCATCCACATGGACCTCTGCAGTGAATTGCCCACCACACAGGGTATCTGAGGATGGAGTTCTGATGCTCATAGTACCCCAACTTTCTCAGTATACTGCAACATAAAATGTGCAGTGCTCAGAGCAGGATGTGTTCTGTGAATAGCAGCATGTACATGCAGTGTCTTTCAACACAAGCAGTGGGACAATGACTAGACATGCTGCATACAGTATGCATGATAGAGAATGGAGGCCAAGCCCTCTGCTCAAACGGTAATGATAAAGTGAGGAGTATGTAGAACTCGCTAGAGAGGAAGTAACAGAAAGCAATCAGGAGATAAGTGACGCAGGATAATGAGCAGAGTTGAATTTGGCAGTTAGAATATTGTTGGCAGTATAGGGACATTTATTTCATGCTTCTCAGAGAAGCAGCAACAATCTTAGACTGAGCAGTTAGTTGCCAGGCCTTTCTTCCATATCATACACCCTCACACTACACTGACTGGCAGTTTAGAGTCCAGATCTCCCTTACTGCATGTCTTTGGAATGTGGGAGGAAACTGGAACACCTGAAGAAGACTCGCACAAACGCAGAGAAGGCATGCAGATTCTCAACGAGAACACAGTTCATGACACTGAAGAAGTTGTCACAGCATAGCTAACAAAAGTATTATGAGAGCAACACAGAGTGGTGATTTAGAAAAAATGGTGACCAGAACAGTGTTATACTTACATAACTTCCTAAAAGAACAAGATAACCTTAATGATTCAGCTTCTTGCAAAGACCTCTCAGAAGCTAATGGATGTGTCGACCTATAGACAGTTTAGCATTCATAGCCTCTAACTGCACTCAGGCACCCTCACAAGAGTTGTGGACATCTGTTGGAAAGTGTTGGACATCTCTAGTGTGAAGTTTTCTCTTCCCTCCACCACAAGCAGCTGATGCTGTAACAAAAACAGTGTACGACCTGCAAGAAATAATCCCTTTCCCTACTCTTTTCATCTGATGGTTCCATCCTGTCTGACACACCTTGTACTGTGACAACTATGCCTGCTTGGTCCACCCCTGATAGTACTTGTGATGCAACTTCAATGTTATCTGGTCCAACTGGCATAGTCAGGAGCTATGTTGCAGTCGCTTGCTACAACTCAGGATCAAGATATGCTCATAGAGAACTTGTAGCTTAGCAACTCACCCAGCATATACGGAGCACCAGAGTGCAAGCCGTTGCAGGTGAGCATGTTTACCACATCCACCCTTGCCACTGGCAAATCATCACTCTGCCTTCTTTTCAGGAGCCCCTGTAAAACATGTGAAATGTACCTGGTAATGTAGCAGCAACAGATATAAACTATTACCAGACTGACAGATATGTAAAGGGAGAGAGGGAGGGCTAACAGTAGTGCAGTGATTTGCATGCTACTTCACACTCTGGCATAAGTATGATATAGTGAGCATCACCACCGTTATGTTTGTTTAATATCTGATATAGTGTGCATCACCACCATAATGTTTGTTTAATATCTGATATAACGTGCATCACCACCGTAATGTTTGTATAATATCTGATATAGTGTGCATCACCACCATAGTGTTTGTATATTATCTGATATAGTGTGCATCACCACCGTAATGTTTGTATAATATCTGATATAGTGTGCATCACCACCATAATATTTGTATAATATCTGATATAATGTGCATCACCACCATAATGTTTGTATAATATCTGATATAGTGTGCATCACCACCATAGTGTTTGTATATTATCTGATATAGTGTGCATCACCACCATAATGTTTGTTTAATATCTGATATAATGTGCATCACCACCGTAATGTTTATATAATATCTGATATAGTGTGCATCACCACCGTAATGTTTGTATAATATCTGATATAGTGTGCATCACCACCATAAGGTTTGTATAATATCTGATATAGTGTGCATCACCACCGTAATGTTTGTATAATATCCGATATAGTGTGCATCACCACCGTACTGTTTGTATAATATCTGATATAGTGTGCATCACCACCATAAGGTTTGTATAATATCTGATATAGTGTGCATCACCACCGTAATGTTTGTATAATATCTGATATAGTGTGCATCACCACCGTAATGTTTGTATAATATCTGATATAGTGTGCATCACCACCATAATATTTGTATAATATTGTGTTACAATACTGTTATTCTTTGTAAAGGGTAGTAGCTCCCTTATGCCCAAATGCCCCAACCAGCTTTTTTTTTTTTTTTGGTAGTGCTGCTGAAGAGAGCTGGAATGGGTAGGCGGAAGGGGCAGGGGGTGCTAATCACTTACAGAACATAACGGAAAAAATAATGAATATATTTATTACTCAGGTAAGTGAGGACCTTACTGCATTTCTTTGGAACGTGGGAGGACTGTTTTTCAGTCTCGATCTGGACCACAAGGTAGAAAACCATTACAACAAAAATATTCTAAATACTTGACAATTAGGTAAAAGAAAAATAATGCAAAAATTGTAATAGAAGAAAAATAATTAAATATTTGTAATTGAAAAAAAATTCTGTACAGTAAAAACATTGGCACCTTCTGAGAGTAACAAATTGTAAAACCTGTATAATACTTAAATTAAGGATTTACTTACAAAAGTCTGAAGAAAGAAAGAAAGTAGGCATAAGCAACTGCGAAGAGCACGAAGCTTCAGTGAGAGTTTGGTTATGACTTTAATATAGTCAGTCTCATGCATAAATGGAAAAACTGTGACGGTAAGAGCGGCCAGTAGCAGGATGGTTTATCTAAGGTCCATGACGCACATACAAGACAAGGCATTTCAGTTGTATATTAGCCTTTTTTTAAGGTAAGAAAGTCTGAATGAATTCTGTGTTCTCAGATGTGTAATTCTAGCTTGTAGGAGTGATCTTGAAGTTCTTCTGTCTTATTACCTTAGTAAACTGGAGCCTTTGTATGGTCAAGCATTCATTATTTCTCAAGTTGTACGAAGAGGTAGTGGTAGTCTGTTGTTTAGCAGCATGAATGTTAAGGAAGATAGGAGGGAGGTTGCATGAGTTGTAATAGTTAGCCATTTTGGAAGGCAATCCAGTGGTGCTCAGCATTGGGAGCAAATTGGGAGACCATATGACGTATTAATTGTAGTTTGGAAGAGTTGAGTATTCTGGCTAGAGTGGGGAGCTGTAACTATAACTGAATGGACATATCCCAGTTTAGGAATAAGAACATTCCTTTCTGTGGAAAGTACTGAAAAATGATTGAGTGAATACATGAATGAAATGGAATATATTGATTCCCTGCCTGGTACAGGTAATTTGTCAAGAGTGTTAGGGACTTTGAACGCCACTATTGCCAAGAGTGCCACCGTGACATTACCTCAGGGGTCTTAGTAATCTTGGAGTTGGAGAATGTTACTGTTCATATAGTTATGAGAAGATTGCTAGATGATTTGGGATTTTGTACACTGTGACTTACCAACAGTAATTGTGGGTAAAATATATTGATATTATGCCACTGTTGCTTTGCTTAGTCAGTGCAGCAGTGCATTGTGAATAGAAAGTTTAGAATTAGAAATGATAAGTTTGGTGAAACAGTACTTGAATACAGCTTCTGGACAGAGAGGGCACATAAGGATTACAGTCTGTACATGTGAGGATTGCATCATGGACGTGAGGATTACAGCCTGCACACATGAGGATTGCATTCTCTATATGTGAAAAATATTGTCTGTATACATGAGGATTGCAGTCTGTACATGTGAGGATTGCAGTCTGTACATGTGAGGATTGCAGTCTGTACATGTGAGGATTGCAGTCTGTATACATGAGGATTACAGTCTCTACATGTGAGGATTACACTCTCTACACGTGAAGATTGCAGTCTGTACACATGGAGATTACAGTCTCTACATGTGAGGATTATTGTTTGTATACATGAGGATTATTCTCTGTGCACATGAGGATTACCATCTATACACATGAGGATTACCATCTATACACATGAGGATTACCATCTGTACACATGAGGATTACCGTCTGTACATGTGAGGATTGCAGTCTGTACACATGAGGATTACAGTCTGTATAAAACAAAGGCTGCATTCCTGAGTGTGGTGTAGTAAGCACAGCTACCAGCTATTGCAGTTTATAGACAAGATGTATCATGGCAAACTGCTTCTACACAGACATTGACACAGAGGATTAAGGCTGTGATCAGTTAACAAGCTGCAGCATTTAGTTCAGGGTTTTATTCTCTCTTGCCTACTGTGTGACTGTGACCAAATCATTTAACCAGGCAGTGCTGTTGGGCTTTTGGCAAACTGGGCTTGGCTGTATAATGGTTTCCTGAACCACATTTGTAGTAACTACTTAAAAACCTATGAACCCTTCCTTTATTATAGTGGTACAGCTTGTAAACGGAATATATCATGCAAATTATTTATAAACATAACACTGTCTTTAATATAACGTATTTCTGCTGCCCACTACCCTGAGTTCTAAACCATGGTACACCATGGAAAAATGCTATATGTTTTTCACGTGGAGTACGTAAGTATCCCAACCCAAAGTAGCTAAATGCTGAGTAACCGTATGTGTTGACTGAAAATTCAGCATTAAATGTAGCTCTGCTGGGGGTTTCCATTGTAAGTTCAAAGACAAAGTGTGATCCATGGAACTGAGGAAATTTAACAGCAGTTAGGGAACACATATACCAAATCTGAAGTTAATTTGTTTAGAAGAATTCCCTTTTCTCTGAGGTACAGTGATCTAAGAGTTAAGTAGTGGTGCATGTATGTGTGTTTGGGGGGGGGGGTATGGGGCTTGTTCCCTGCAAAAAAATTAAAATAAATAGTTTAAATATGTAACACTGACTTTTGTAGTTGGCTGTCATTAATGAATGCTACTGACTTGTACTGTCCAGGCATGAGCTTCCAGTAGGAAGTATTATAGATTGACAGAAGATACTGATTGTTAGTTATTCAGATTCATGTTAATCAGTCATTGATACTTAAATTTAGTTAGTAAGTTCATAGGTTCACAGGCAAGTACTAGGCAGCCTACAGACCATTACAAGCCTAGCCAATAAAGCAAATCCAAAAGTTACCTCCAGCTTCAAGGAAGGCAATACAAGATAAACCAGGAAAGAATTTGAGGCTGCCCATCAAATTAATCTAGGTTCACACTGAAGATGCAAGGGTGCTGCCCTGCTTGATATGTAGTAGAAGTTTGTTTCAGATGTGGAGGATACATCAGGATATGGATATGTCATGCAAGCATGTCTTTCTTATCAGTCAACAAAGTCTTGGTTTCTTTAACCATGTGTTTGAGGAAATTTTTCTTTTTTTTTTTCCTTAAGGAACAGGGATCAAGGAAGGTTGGATTTTTCATGTTTCAAAAGACCAGACGTGAGTACACAGATAAGGGTTTGAGGTTCATAGGTTCATACTAGGCTATCTGCCCTAGGGCATTTATAAGCCTAGCCAGAGTGTGTTTGGCTTTCGCCACCCATTTTAAATTAATTTTGCTATGCCCTTTTTCGAGGTTAGTATACTGTGCCTCTGTCTAACAGTGACACAGAAGTGATACCCAGGGTAAACCTACGCTCTCCCATCCACTCATCAAGATTCCTCTTGAAGAGAGTCAATGAGGGACTCTACCTAACCTGGACTGGGATTTTATTCCAGAGTGAAGGGAGCCTCTGGGTTATGAATCTGTCCCTCCAGCATGTCCTATTTATTTCAGTGCTGAGGTTCAAGTCTCTCGAGCGCATAGCTCGATGGGATTTTGATTTTCTGAGGTGCAGCATGTCCATTAATTCCGGGTTGGACATGGCTTTATACGTCAGGCACAGATCGCCACTGAACAGGCAGTATGCCACTGAGTAGAGCTGGAGTTTCTTTAACCAGGCAGCATATGGCATCTGTTTGAGCCCTTTGATCCTCTTGGTGAGGTACGTTTGGGGTCTTTCCAGTTGCTGCAGGTGTCTGGTAAGGTACATCCCAAAAGGGGCATTGTACTCAATTATGGGCCTGATGAGGGATAAGTAAAGAGGCACGATGACCTCCCCTGATCTAGATGTGAATCCCTTCATGATTAGGTGGGCTATATAAAATGTTTTTCTAACCACTTTGGCCACGTGGTTGTCAAATGAGAGATTGCTATCAACTTGGGTCCCCAGGTCCCTAATTACTTCTTCTGTACTTAATGGATTACCACCTATGTGGTAATTTGTGGGCACTTTGTTTTTGCCAAAGGGGATGACTATACACTTTTTGGCATTTAGCTTGAGGCCATGGCTCTGGCATCAGTTGTCTGTTTCTATGAGGCCCTTTTGGAGGATGCTTGTGTCGGCTGGAGAGTCGATTGTGGCGCCCAGTTTGCAGTCATCTGCAAACTTGGTCAGCCACAGTCCTTCCGTGTTTGCCTGTACCTCCGAGAAATATATACCGAACAAGAGAGGCCTTGTGGGATGCCACTTGTAACTGATTTGGAGTCTGACATGGCTCCAGCAATTCTAACCATGTGGGTTCTGTCCTTGAGCCAGTTTGCAACCCGTCTAGTGACATAGGGGTTTATATTTAAGCTGGTGAGCTTATCTATAATGCCCGAGTGGGTTATTGTATCGAAGGCTTTTACGAGGTCCAGGTAGGCTGTGTGGACCACCTTCCCCTCGTCAATGGCCTTGGTGACTGTTTCAAAGAAATCTACCAGGTTTACGAGGCAGCATCTACCCTTAACAAAGCCGAACTGGGTAGGATCCAGTGTCTGTAGGTCCCCAATATCTTTATTTATGAGGTCCATGATGATCCTTTCCATAGCTTTGCAGACCAAGCTAGTCAGGCTTATGGGGCGATAGTTTCCAGGATCCATTGAGGCACCACCTTTGTGCAGTGGGACCACTGTTGCTGTACGCCACTCTTTCGGTACATATCCTGTAGTAAGGCTGAGATTGAACAGTAGTTTTATGTTCGGGTTTAGCTCTTCTTGGAGTTCATGTAGGACGCAGCCAGGGACACCGTCTGGTCTCATTGATGCTGTGTTTTTTGCTTTGGAGAGGGTGGCTCTTACCTGAGTATCTGAGATGTCAGGGGGGCAGCACTCTGCTGGGATAGATATTCACCCTTTTGGTGGGGTGGAGGGTGAGAAGTTTGCGCTGAACCTGTCAGCTAGGATGTTGGCAATGTCTGTGGGTTCTGTGTATTTTTTGTCATTTTGGACTAATTCTGAGCATATCTGGGAATTCCCACCCAGGTTCCTAACATAACTAAAGAAAGCCTTGTGAGTATCCTTAGTGTCCTGTGCAATTTTTCTCTCAAAGCTGGCCTTAGACGATTTTATGAGTGCCCGTAGTTTTTTGCTAATACTGATCAGAGATGCCTTCCCTTTTTGGGATTTTGCTCTATCATATAGTAGCTTCCTCCTTCTATTGTATAGTTTGTTTATGGCTGGGGTCCACCAGACAGGACGTCTGCCTTTGGAGGATTGGGTCTTGGTTTTATTTGGGATTGCATGATCCATGCATTCCTGAAGGTGTTCATAGAATGCGTTTATAAAGGATTCTGCAGTCTGGGACGTATTTTCCACAGGCCCGGGGGCTTTGAAGGATTCCACCTCGGTTTTGAGGAGTGTGAAATTTGCTTTAGTGAAGTTTTTCACTGTGGTTTTCTGGGCAGGGGCTGGGGTCGGGATGTGAATAACTAGTGAGTTTATTTTATGGTCTGATCTTACCAGTGAGGGATACACTTCTGGTCTGGAGCATAGAGTCCCCATGTTGGTGATGATTAGGTCCAGTATGTTTTCCCCTCTTGTGAGAGTGGTAACAAGTTGTTCCATAGCATTTGAGTTTATAAATTCTAGGAACCTTTGGGCTAGGGTGTTGGAGCTAAAGTAATGCTCCCAGTCTATGTTTGGGTAGTTGAAGTCGCCCAATATAATGGTGTTTGAAGCCATTGAGTTTTTTTTTAATTTGGAAATCTCTGAGGTCTATCAAACTGAGTGGTATGTTTGGACAAGTGCATGCAAAAAGGGGCATTGCATTCAGTAATGGGTCTGATGAGAGATCAGTAAAGGGGAATTAAGACTTTTTTGAATCTAGAGGAGTTGGCTTTGGAAATTAGATGAGTCTGGTAGAAGACTTTCCCAGCTACTGCTGACACAAGATGGTTAAAAGATAAGGAATTACAGTAGAGAGTTGGTTATCCAAACTAATTGGGACGTAGGGTAGTTCGGATAATCAACTGTTCAAATAATCAAACATACATTGAACCAGATAAAAAAAAAACTGCTAAATTTTGTTTTACTTGCATACAGGGAATACACTTTTCAACCATTCAGAGATTCCAGTGAACAATAAAGAATATTTTTCACACATGAGCGGGCTACAAGCTCAAAAAACATGCACATGCAAATACGTATAACAGTTACATATTCAGACTTTTGGAGGCTCTGTTCGGATAATTAACATTTGGTTAATCGACTCTATACTATCGACAAGATTGCCCAGATCCTTTAGGACAGTGTCTGATTGGAGGGATGTGTTACATTTATGGTATGATGTGGAAATGTTTTATTTAGTAAAATAAAATGTTTTGCATTTTTAACATATATTCTTTTTGCACTGATTGTTAACATAGTCTAACCCATATTGGAGCAGTTGTGAGATAGTGGAAGGTTAAATAAAAACACGCACTTTATAGCTGCTTGCAAACTTAGATAACCATTGGCTAGGAGTATCAGTCTTGAAGAACAGAGCAGTAGATTCCAAATAGGAGAGAGCCCACTTTACTTGTGTTGGACAGCCATAACCATAGGGTTAGTAAGTGCATAGGTTTAGTTGTCAAGTTTATGACTTAATGGCCTTCAAGACACATGATTGCTGTAGCCTGTTGTTGATCTTTTCTCATCACATTATCTAGATTGTTTTTGAATGAAGATAATGACTTCAACTAATTATAAGGGAAGCTTGTTCCCTGTCCTTGAAAGACAGCATGTAACATATCTTTCACTTTTTTGTATATTTATATTTAGTTTTTAGATTTGTGATTTAGCTTAGAGTGGCCACGGTGGTGCAGTGGTTAGCATTGCCGCCTCACAGCAAGAGGTTCTCTGGTTCGATCCTCAGCTGGGTGCCTTCTGTGCAGAGTCTGCATGTCTTCCCTCCGGGTGCTCTGGTTTCCTCCCACATCCCAAAGACATGCTGTAGGTGGATTGGACACTCTAAATTGGCCCTAGACCTGAGTGTGTGCGTGTGTGTGTACCTTCTGTGGAAGGTTGGGTGCCGGGCTGGCATCTCGACACCGTAAAACTCTACTGCCAGTCATGAGCAGATAGGTGATCCATTGTGGTGACCCCTAACCAGGAAAAGCCGAAAGAAGAAGAAGATTTGTGATTTAGCTTGCCAGTCTAATATTATCTCTCTCAGTGATGGGTTCCAGGGATAAACTTTCAAATAGAGGTGGATCAGATGTTGCATTATAGAAGAAACAGATATTTATTTTTATTTATTTAACATTTGTTTATTGGGAAAGTCTGACTTGGAACGAGCCAATTTTCAGCCGAGGCCTGGGAAGAAACCCTCCAGACACATTATAATTTCTGAGTAGTCTGAAAGAAAAAATATTTCTGAAGCCTTAAAAAAATAGTTCAAGCTTTCCAAGAACAAGATTTTTTTCTGTTAAGGAATGGCTGTATCTTTTCAAGTTGTTTCAGCGAGCTTGTACAAATGCTGCTGAACACAACACTCACTCAGTTAAGTAAAGGTTTGGATCAGTGGAGTATAAACTGGTACAGTTATCAACCTGGAGTGACAAAGATTGACTAGACATGCCCTTCTGAACTTCATGGACTACAGAATATTATTTTCTGACCTAGCAGATACACACTAGTCAAAGTTTAAATTGCTGTTTACCACAGCCAGCCCAGCAGTATAGCGGGATAAAGCCTTGACTAGTTCCCAGGTGACTAGTCTTCAGTTAGTGGCCTTGATGACTGATGGTGCTGGTGTAGAGGATGGGTGGTAACTGTTCTTGGGGGGGGGGGGGTTGGTGGCTCTCTATCAGCCTTGCGTGTTGCTCCAACGCCAAAGGATGTCATGCCCAAACAGTTTTGCAACCATCAGCCTGACTAATATTCTATGTAAAATCAAGAAGAAAGTCATAAGGGAGGTTATCCAGAATGATACAGCAAACTAGCTTCTGTTAGTTGCCAACATTTTTTGTTTTTAAGGGGAGAGGTCATTTGTGAATGTCATGTCATGTTTTAAAGGTTTAACAGGTGTTGCATGCTGTTAAGTTATTCAGTACTATTCCATATAAGGGAATAGTTCTCAAATTAAAAACATTAAATGTTAATCCATGCATTGTTCAGAGGGAAAAACAGTAACTGAGCAACAACGCACAGCAAGGCAGGGTTGGAGGTTACCTGTGGGTCCCAATGGGGGCTCTCAGCGGTGTTTCACAGTTCTCTGTGCTAGGGTCACTTCTTTTTAGGGTGTCCTTCTCACATGTGAAAATAGGAGACATTCGGTGGATAGCCACTTGAGCTAATAACTGAAAACTGTCTAACACAGTTACTTTTAGTAAATAAGTAAAAGTTCTCCAGTATGGTTTACTAAAAATAAATACCTGTTTGGGTAGTAATAACCTCACCTTTTTAATATCTGTAAATGTAACATCATGAGAGTTGTCAAAAGGGATATTTCTTTTTGATTAAAAAAGGAGTAGTTTGATTATAATAAATTACATCATCATTAAAGATCTGGGGCCGATAGTAGTGACATTTTTAGTGTTTTTTGCCACTGTGCTTGCTGACAGTTTAGCCTTCTGTATAGGCCTTGACTGCATTTCATCCCCTGTACTGGGTGTCTAATCATGGAGACAAGAGGCAAGGAGGTGCTTTGCATCCCAGTCGTGGGAAAGTTTTAAATTAGACTTTAACCACCACCCCTCCCCCTTGTGGCAGAGCATCCACATCATTACAGGTGCATTCTACATCGTGTGTGTGTGTGTGTGTGTGTGTGTGTGTGTGTGTGTGTGTGTGTGTGTGTGTGTGTGTGTGTGTGTGTGTGTGTGTCTGTGTGCATGTGTGTCTGTGTGTGTGTGTGTGTGTGTGTGTGTGTGTGTGTGTGTGTGTGTGTGTGTGTGTGCGTGTGCATGTGCATGTCTTTGCCCACATCTTTATGAGGTCTGCCATCAACAGTTTAAGACTGCCAAGCTCATATCCACAGTACTGGCCTCTCCAGTGTTGTGCAAGCCTCCACTTTCTTGTTGGTTATTGGTTAACTAGAATTATCACTTGCGTTCTCCAGAATGGGTGAGTAAACACTGGCCTTTTGCTTCCACTCTCCCCTGCCTGGCCTTTCCATTGACCGAGTTATTGTTCAGATTTGTGTTGTTTAGGTTTATTCAGAGCTCCATCATTCTGTCTGCTACAGAGCTAGGATTAATGACAGTTGTCAACTTAAACTGTAACTAGTGTGTACTTACAAAGTCAGTAAACTCAGCAAGGCTTTACTATGTCTAGGAAATTCCAATTCTATATCATAGCTCAAATAAATCATCTCTCCAGTCAATCCAGTCCACTCGTCCAACATCTCCAACAGAGTGATCTGCAGGGAATCCCTAAAGTCTGCCAGCTCATTACACTCCCAAAAAATATTTTCCCAGCCACCTCTTTCTTGCCTGTCACACCTCCATTTGCTGTCCACCTTATGAAAAATTCTTTGGATTCTACTTGTGGTATAAAAATACCTATGGTAGTACTTAAAGGCAGAGACCCTAAATCTTCTAGACTTTGTGGCATATTTGTGAGATATGCACATATCCCACCATTGTTTCTATGTGAGTTGCTTATCCAATCTCTCTTCACAATCCTAAGCTTATCTGATTGATTCTTATAATTATCATGCAATATTTTATATGCTTTACTAATTATTCCTATTTTAAAGGCAGCTTCTATCCTAGATTCTGTTAAAAGCACTACCAGTACTGATCTTTCATTCAGGAGCCCCCTATTTCTTTCTCTTTGCCTATACTCTAATATCAATCCTTGATAGAGAAAGCAATCTGTAATCTGAAGTCCAAATAAATTGTTGGCCTCTTCCAATTCTGTTACCTTTCCCTTTCTAGTCATTTGCTCCAAATACCTTGGTTCCTTTGCCAGTTTTCTCCAATAAATTCCACCCCCCCCCTTGCCTATTATCTATATCCATAACCACAGTTTTCCCCATCATCAAAATCTCTTTTCTCCATTCTCATGCTGGTTTAGTTCTTAGAATTCTCCCTGCTATTTTATGAATAGAATGTTCTGTATGACTTTTGTTGTTCTCCTTAAGAGTCTGCATTGAAAATCCCAATCTCTCCTTATTTCTTGAACTTCCTCCCTGTATCAGCATCATTATTCCTTTCCACTCTGAATTATAATTTTCTGCTTGTGGTGTGTATAAGAGCCTTAACTACATTGCTTTAAAATAACCCCTCAAATTGGGTATTCCTAGTTCGTTTTGTTCTATTATAAGAATCAGCTTATCCCACTTGAACCTTTCTGTCTTCCCTTCCCAGATAAAATCATTCAATTCTTTTTTAATTGCTGTCCACATCTTCTCCTCTGGCTGATAGAAATATGCCTGACCTGTGTATAAGACGAAAGGGACTAAAAACATTTTAATTGTTTGCATCTTAGTATCCATATCCATATAACAAAAAACTTCCAGTTTCTCAATGTATGTATTATCTTCTGTTTAGTATCTTCCCACATATCCTTAGCTGCCACAACAGAGTCATTTCTAATCCGTACTCCTAAATACTTCATTTTATCATGTCCCCACAGATATGGATATTGTTGGACCAATTTGTCTGGGTACATAATTTACTGCAATTGCCTTTGTTTTAGCTTCATTAATTTTATATCTTGAGAGGATTTGAGATGGTCTTAGGGTTCCACAACACTGTAATGCCCCTTTCTGGTTTTGTCATGTATAAAATAATGTAATCTGCAAATAGAACCAGCTTTTCCTGACTAGCATACCGATTATATCCTTGAATTTCTGATTCCCATACTTTCTTTGTCAGTGGTTCTAAATGTAATGCAAACAACAACGTGAAAGCGCACAACCCTGCTTAGTTCCTCTACGCAAGCAAAAGTTATCAGAGAGTACCCCACCCACTTTAGTTTTCCCCTCTGATCCCTCATATAGACTTCTGATCAAAGTTGTAATTGTATCAGGGAAATGAAATGCTTCTATTGCCCTGCTCATGAAGTCCCAGTCTACTCTGTCAAATGCTTTCTCTGCATTAAGACCCACCAATAAAAGTGCTCTTTTCTTACATCCTGCATCCCTCTGGATCATCAGTGTTCTGTTAGTATTGTCAAATGTTTTCCTCCTCTCCACAAAGCCACACTGATCCATATCTATCAATTTTGGTATCACCTTTGCCATTCTTTTAGCCATCATAGAGATAAACACTTTATAATCATGGTTTAGTGTTGAAATGGACCTGTATGAAGCTGGATCCGATGGATCTTTACCCTCTTTAGGTGTTACTGTTACCACCACTTTCTTTTGCAGGGTGCTGGTACTTCTCCTCTTAAAATACTGTTAAAACCTTCAAGATCTTTTATCAGTTTTTCCCTCCTAACTTCCAAACTTCCATAGGAATACCATCTCTTCCTGGTGACTTTCTTGTAGATTGGTTGTACATAGCCATTTTTATCTCTTCTCTTCCTATACTGTTAGTAATTGAGCCTCTTCTACCTCTAACCTTGGCATATTTAATTCTTTCATAAAAATTTCCATTTGTACATTTTCTTGATTTCCATATTTCTTTATGCAGACTTTCATAAAATTTCCAAAATATTTCTAATACTTCTACAGGATCTTTTGTTATATTCCTTGTTATAGGCTCCCTGAGCTTGGTGGCATCCCTTTCCACTTTCTGTTGCCTGAGGTGTTGTGCTAAAAGTTTTTGTGCTGTAGAATTATTTATTATAAAAAAAAAAAACAGTTGCTTAGCAATCTTTCTAAATGTATGCATATTATTGAGGTAATTCCTTATTTTCTGTTTAGCATTTTGCAGTTGTTCCTTTTCTTGTTCTGAGAGATTCCCCCTATTTTGCAATAATTTAACATTTGTCAGCCCCTCTAAATAATTCTGGTTACTTCTTAACCATATTTCCCTTTCTTTTATTTCCACCCTAGTTTTAAACTCCACTTTAATTTTATCCCATTCCCTAGCTATGTTTTCAGAAGAAAAATGTAATTTCTGGTACTCCTGAATTAATTCCAAAACCAATTCCTTAAGTTCCTGTCTTTCAACCGATAGGTGGGAAAGCACCATTGACTTAGTTTCATTTCATTACCTTACATTTTTATTTTACTTATTATTGGTGTATGATCTGAAGTAGTTATTGGGTGCATTTCAAGACATTCAATTAAATGCACATGTTCCAGTGAGATATAAAATCTAGACTAGCCAAGTTTTTGTATCTCTGTGAGTAATATGTAAATTCACTCCAAACTCCTAGTACTGAATTCACATCTTCCATGCCAAACATTTTCATAAATTGTTCCATAAATGTCTTCAAAAATCTACCCTCCTTTGTTTTATTTTCCCTTCTAGCTCCCCCAGACGCATCTTCACTTTTGCAAACCAAATTTCGTTCTCAACCTAGAAGTAATATTCCTTGCTGAAAGCTGATTATTTCTCCCAGAATGTTATTAATCTCCATTGTTGCAGTTTTAGGTAGGATGTAAATGCATGCCATTGTAATGCTCCTCCCTAGCCAGTAGCCCTTTAGTACTATGCATTTTCCATTATCTTTCTGTTTCCCTCTTCTGTCACTATTGGAGCACCTCTTGCATTTAATATAAGTACTCCTCTTTTCCTATGCCTAGATACTCCACTGAATAACCATCCTGAAAACATTTCTTTATCAAATTCACATGTTCAGTTCTTTCCACGTGTGTCTGCTGCAGCATAGTTATTTGCACTCTACATTTTTTAATATAGTTCACTACTCTTTCTTTTTTATATTTAACTGTAAGACCATTCAGATTGAAAAACATTACAGAAAACATTTTTATATAGTTATTACCACCTTTTATGTATAACTGCTTTTTTGTTAAATGTCTAGTTACAACTTTTATGTTACATGCATATACTGTTTGGCAGGTTGGTCTTTTATACATTTGTTTCTTGTCATATCCATATATGCCTATGCCACCTTTTAGGTAACTTTTTGTTTTTCTGAAAGCCCTCAAACAGAACAAACAACCCCGGAAACCCCCCCTAAAACCTATTAACTTAATAATAACACACAAAACTGTGTACATCTTCAAATATTGAAGATTTTGTATCCTAATAAGAGCAAAAGTTCTAAGTTGATAGCCACACAGGCAGGCTCGAGTCAACCAAAAAGAAAGGTTAGTCATGCTAAGATGCATGGTACAGCCTTTGCTATTAGTAAGTGCTTTTTGATTTTGTCTCTCTTTATAGCTCTCCCAGCTAAGAAAACACTTGAATGCTTTCAGTAAGCACTTTCTCCAAGTCATTTCTCTTTATCAGTTTGTCTTCTAGTGACATACAAACCAGACACAAAACTGCTAAAGGTACCTTGTTTACCAGAAAAAAGCCATATAATATTTAGTATTCTTTTTCATTCACATGCTTTATAATAAACTTGTTACTGGACAATAACTCGGTTTTTAACCCAGTCATTTCCCTATGCAAGTATGGGAAAAAGCACACTGATTTTTCTTTTGTCATACTCTCTTAACTAGACCTGTCATCTGTCCCCCTTCTCTTCCTTTTTCCCCCCATTGCAGTGCCTACATTTCTTAAAACTGAACAAAGAGAAAGAGAGAAGGGAGAAAAAGAAAAAAGAACACAGACACCTGTTTATATTAGTATCCCCATTGCTTTTTAAAAATAAAAACTGAGCAAACTTTACTTCGTCTAGTTGGTTTTTATTATCTTTAAAGGTTTCACACCTGGGAAACCCACTGATTGTTTTCAGAGAACATTATGCCCTAGCCAATTTCTCTTTTTTCCCCCTCAGCCAACCCACCTCCACCAGACTGTCTCCAGTTTCTCTTTATCAAATTGTCTCCATGGAGACAAGAAGACCAGCTGCAAAATTGCTAATTAGTATACATACATGCATTTGATAGAAAAAAGCCTCATAGTATTCAATATTATTTTTCATTTACTTGCTCTCTTTTAAAACTAACCAATCTAACGTCCTTAATTAGTCATTTCCCCATGCAAGAATAAAAAAGTACATTAATTTTAACTTTGTCTTGCCTTTTTAACTTGGCATCCTTGTGTGTGTTTTTTTATCATTGCATTGCCTATATTTCTCAAAACTCTACAAGAAGAAAGGGAGAAAAGGGGAGAAAAAGAAAAACAAGAACCTGTTTATAAACCACATTATACTTGAATATAGCATGCAAAGAAAACCGTGCACCACAAATACAATACTTTTAAGAAAAAGTGTTTTCTTTACTTACAGTTAGCTTTCTCCCCTCTCTTCCCCTCCCTAAAGCATTTTTGTGAACATTAATGACATGAAGTAGAGCATATACTTCCCCCAGAAATCCAACAAATTTGGAAAAAGTCCAATATTTTCAGATTTTCATGTTGTCATATTTCATAAATATGATTATTGTATTGTAATCCCACATTAAACTACTGGTTTTATTACTGTTCTTCTCCATCACCCAAATGCTGTCTCTGCTTCATTTCCCGTGTACTCTCGATTCTTCTAGTCAACTGTTGTGCTCCCTTCCTTCTCTCCAACAATTTCTGTTGAAACAGTGAAAAAGGTTTCACTGGTACAGTGTGTCTCTGGTGTTTATTCCAGAGGAAAAAGAAGCAGAATCTCCTGTTTCACAGCTCACTTTTTGTTGGGAAATCTTTTGTATTTCCTCTTTAGCATGCACTTCATCAAAAATGATTTTGTCCCTCGGGGAAGAATACCTTAAAAACAGCTGGATACAGCAGTTTGAATTTCACACCTGCGTCTCAACATTCTCTGAGTAGTGAAATTAATTTACGTCTCTTTTGCCTGGTATACAGTGAGTAATCATTCTCCATAAACATTCTGCTGTCTCTCACTTTTTTGTCCTTCTGCCACAGTTTTGTCAGAATCAACTCCTTCTGCTGGTAGGATTGCATCCTTACTATTAAAGGTCTAGGTTGCTTTCTTACAGCTACATTTGGAGCATACACACAATGTGCCTTTTCAACTAACAACTCCTGCTGTGGAATACCAGTCCAGCTGCTTGTTTGTGCTTTAATAAAATTAATGCTGGGTTCCTTCCAGCTTCTCTGGTATGGCTGAAAATCTCAGGTTTTCTCTATGTGCTCTATCCTCTAATTCTGTTATTTTTTGAAACATCTCTTCTGAGCAGTCTGATATTCAGCCAGTCTTTTCTTCATTTCGACCTCTGATTTTTGTAGCTTTATCATCTCATCTGAATATCTGTTTAAAGATTCTTCCATTTTTACCATCCTTTTGTTGTTTGTTTTGATATAATCTGTCAGTGTTTTGTTTATTTTAACCAGGTCTGCATGCAGTTGTCTTATATCTTCCTGTCGGTTATTGGAAGTAATGTCTGAAGGTTGTATTGCTTTTTGTTGAACAGCTGCAGTACTTTCCCCAGTCAGTGTTTCTTCCTCACTTTTTGTAGCTGATTTTTCTCCAGGTCTTCTGTATTTCTTTATTCCTGGCATCCAGGCAGTGCAGTTGCCAGTTACTGAAATTTTCACATAAACATAAATCTATTGGCCTTCTTTGCTGAGTTTCTGTTGTCACATTGGGAGTGCTAGAAACAATCTGTTACTCAATGTGCAGCCATCTTGGAAGTCAGTTAGAAATCTTATTTTGTGGCCCATGTAATTCTAAATGGCATGTCTTGCCACTATAGAGAGATCATTTTTACCACTTTATACCTGGCTGATCTTAACCCATTATTGAATACAGTGCTGTACTCTATAGACTTTGAATAAATTCAGTCAAACAGCTTTAAACAATATAGTGATGCCTTACTATAAAAGTCATACAGTTGAAAAACCTGAAGTATTTGGAAGGGTTTCAAGAAATACTATAATACCCTATTCCTTGAGATTGTGTAGGGTTTGCCTGTACTTCATGTGATAAGACAATGTCTGATCCAATTGTATATGAAAGTATATATACGTGGAATGCACTACTGGGGGAGCTAACACCAAACTGGTAACCTAATGCTAAAAATCAAGAAAGAAATGACAGCAGATCCATTACAGAAGTACCTTCCAAGGTTATGGAATAAACTTCCCCTTATAACTTTTCTTTTGAAGATAATCTTACTGTATGTGGGGGATGGAAAATATCAACATAAGCTTTCAGCAATCAAGCTTTTTGAAGGTTAGTAGAGTATATGCTTGACAGTTAAACTTGTGAAAGTACAGTTGTGTAAATTCTTACCATAACAGTAGATGTCCTTCCCATCACTGTTGCAGTATTCCTTACTCAGGGATCCCCTGCCAAGGGTAGCCCGATGTCTGGCCAGTATACGAAAGCCTTAGGATTACTAGTGTGTTGTACGTCACATGTGTTCTCCCTGCTCACAGCGTAGGGCATAAAGGTGATGTACAGACGTACATATCTCAGAACTGAAAAGCCCCAGGAGGAACAACAGTTTAAGGAGGAATATGTGCATCCAGATGGAAAAAAGAAAAAGGAGTAAAGAAAAGGGGGAGAAGGGAGGGAGTGAATACTGCGACAGTGAAGGGAAGGACATCTACTGTTATGGTAAGATTTTACACAACTGTATTATATCCTTCCATATCACTGCTGCATTATTCCTTACTCAAAGGAGAGTACAAAAGCTCAAGAGGAAAACTGGGAGAAAGAGGGCCCAAGAGAGCCCTCAAAGAAGCGATGCAGGATAGCCTTGGCAAATCCAGCTCTAGCCCTGGAAACCACATCCAGTTTGTAATGTTTAGCAAAAGTATCCACACATGTCCAAGTAACTGCCTCAGTGATTCAATGAATCAAGACTGGGGGTGATGTCCTGCTCCACCAACTACACACACTGATGAGCTGTTATGGGTTACGGAGCAGATACCATCCAAATGGAAGAAGGCCATAATCGTACCCATCCACGAGAAGGGGGACAACAGGGAATGCAATAACTAATGCATCATCAGCCTGTTCTCCCTCATCGGCAAAGTCTTTATGAAGATCACACAATCTAGGCTGCAGAAACACCATGAGCAAACCAGCAGGGACGAACAGGCAGGATTCAGACCCAACAAAGGATGCTGCGATCAAATCTTCTCTGTCAGCTAATTGAGTAAAGAATCTGGTGTACACAGCATACAGTTATCGTCTTTATCAATTTCAAGTGCGCATTTGAGTGTGTCAACTGGTCTGTCCAATGGAAGACATTGGAGACCGAGCACGTGCCAAAAAAAAAATCATCAGACTCCTTCAGACATCAGACAATGGTTCATTCAGCCAGGTGCATGTTTGGAATGAACTGTCTGAAGAGCTTATCATCCACACTGGGTCCATCAAGGGGATATGGTCGCTCCACTGCTGTTCAGCATAGTGGTGGATGCCATCATTAGAAAAGTATTTGAGGGCAAGAGTGGAGTCCAGTACAATGAAGTCCATTCTGTGACTGACCTGATGTTTGCTGATGACAGTACCATTTTCCCCATACAGTGATGCAGATATCCTCTGCTACATTGCCTACATTGCCCAATTGTACAGCCTTATGGATAAATGTGGACAAGACCAAACTGATGGCAACCTACATGTCACAAGTCACTGTCCACTTTGTGAGAGTTCAGATTGAACAAATGCAAGAAAACAAGTATGACTGGGTTCGCTGAAGTCCATAACAGGATTGGACAAGCCAGCACAGCATTTGCCTCGCTTAAGTGATGCCTACGGAGGAGGACAAACATCTCTATCACCACCAAGTTTCACATTTTCTAGGCACTGATCTTGCCAATTTGCCTTTATGGATCAGAAACGTAGATCCTTCTCAAGCCAGACCTGAACAAGCTTGAAGATTTCCTAATGAGATGCCTACGCTAAATCTTGGGAATCTCGCTTCATGACCACATCAGAAACGAGCATCCAGACCAGATGTGATCATCAGCCAGTGATCAGTGAACAGATTCAGAGCAGGAGGGTGCACTGGTTTAGATAAGTGTGCAGGATGGACATCTGCCACTTGCCATACAGACTGTAATGGAGAGACGCCCCGCGAATTGTAGAGTTCACAAATCTGCACCAAAGAAAACATGGGCTAAAAAGATTGAAGAGGACCTGAGTAGCCAGTGATTTGACCTACAAGAGGTCAGAAACATTGCCATGGACTGAACAACATCGAAAGGCATCATTAAGGAAGTTCGGAATCCAGCAGCACCCACAACAGCATACCAACTACAGGTCAACCAGTTCTGCCGATTGCCAGCTAGGGACAAAAGAAAGAAGTCGTCTCAGTGATGGAACTGGTATCCAGTCCCTTGAAAAAGCATCAGAGGAAGCCATAGCCATGGTAGAATGAGCCTTTACAGAAGTAGAAAGGAAAGGCTTTTCCTATGAAAAGAGTAACAAAAGGAAATTGCCTTAGAGATCCAAGAAGAAATCGTTTGCTTAGAAATGCCCAAACCTAGAGACCTATGATGAAAGGAAACAAAAAGTTGGTCAGATTTATGAATGACTTTAGTTTTATCTAAACATCTGAGTTGTCTATGCATATCCAAGGTGTGAAGAACTGTCTTACTAACAGACTGTGGAGAATGAAAAAAAATGGGCAAACGAAGAGACTGATTAACAGACAAGTCATTCACCACTTTGGGCATAAAATGATTAGTATGAAGAGACACCCTGTCCCTATAAAAAACTAAAAAAGGAGGAACAGTCATGAGGGCCTGAAGCTCAGACACCCTTCTAGCTGAAGTAAAGGGCTAGAAGAAAAACAGTCTTCCAGGTACAGTGCTGTAAGGAAGCTGAAACTGCAGGCTCAGTAGGAGCCAGAGTCAAATTTTCAAGAACAAAATTAAGTTCCCAGGAAAGAAGAATAGACTTTCTGGGAGGCTTAATATATAGGACACCTTTAAGAAATTGTTTGACCTCAAACCTAGAAGCCAAAGTAGGAGACAAAGGCAGACAAGCAGAAATCGCTGAAAGGTGAGCTTTAATTGAAGAGTATGCCAACCCAGCATGGATCAATTCTCACAAATGAGAGCTCCAAGGGAACTTCCACAGATGGTAGATCCTGGTTACGAGCAAGGTATTAAGACAGAAAATCTCTTCCATTTGAATAAACAAGATTTCCCTGTAGTGGGTTTCCTGGTCTCCTGCAGAACCCAAAGCATGTCCTCAGAAAAAAAAGTGCCTAAAAGGGATCAAAACCCTATCAACCAACGTGTCAGGTGAAGACTGGATAAGTGAGGATGAATGAGAGGCCCCTTGTCTTGTTTGAGTAGGTCCACCCTGTGAGGTAAGTTGTGGTGATTTCCCTTGGCTAGGTGCAGTAGAAGAGGAAATGAATGCTGCCTGGGCCAAAAGGGAGTCACCAACAAGATTTTGGGAGCATCCTTTTCCATCTTGAACAGAACCCTTGGTATGAGAGGAAGGGGTGAGAGGGCATAAAGAAACATCCCCTTCCAAGAAAAGGAGAGAGCTTGCACCTTCCAAGCCAGAGGACATGGGACTCTGGTGCAAAAGAGAAGAAGTTGTCTGATCCGAGGGAGGCAAAAAGATTGACCTGAGGAGTACCCCACTGCTGGACAATATCTAGAAACACATCTCTGTGAAGTATCCACTCTTGAGTCTGTGTTATGGACTTGGTCAGAGTGTGTCTGCCCGAAGCTTCTGTTTTGAAGGAATATAAACAGCCTGAAGAATCACCTGATCCCAAACCTGAAGAGTCAGTCTGCACAAGAGACAAGACCTTGTCCCCACTTGCTTGTTGATGTACCACATCACTGTGGTATTGTCTGTAAAAATTTTGAGAAGCACTGGAAGGATAAGAGTATGAAAGGTCTGAAGTGCCAAGAAGGATAACTGTCATCTCTTTGATGGTGATATGGTCCACCCTTTGACAAAGGAACCAAAGGCCCTGAACCTTTAGAGGACTGAAAGAAACTCCCCCACCCCACATGTGAGGCATCCGAAAAGAGTTCCTGAGAGGGGAATGGGAGTTGAAAAGAAAGCCCTGGCTTGAGAGACAGCTGATGCATCCACCACTGAGGCTGTAACTTGAGGCATGAAAGAAGAGGAACTAGAAAGTCCAAAGGCTGGGAATGTTGAAACCATACTGATTTTCTCATATGGAGTTTGGATGGAGGAAGTATAGAAATGGTGGAAGCCATGTACCCCAGAGCCCTTAGAAACTTCCTGGCCATAGCTAATACCTGAGGAAGAAAAGATTGAAAAAAGGCAATTAGAGTCAAAGCCTTGAGAGGCGGCAGGGATGCCAGCATAGGGAATGGTCTGTAGCCTGCACCAAAGAAAAACATGATCCTGAGAAGGAGTCAGGAAGGATTTCTGGAACTTTACTATAAACTTTAAATTTTGCAAGAGGCAAACAGTATAGTGTAGGGACTAAAGCAAGGCCCCTGGAGAGGAAGCCTGAATGAGCATGTCATCCAGGAAATGAAAAATCTGTATCCCCTTCCTCCTGCAAAAGGCAATTTCAGGAGCAAGGCATTTGTTGAAGATCCTTGGGGCAGTAGAGGCCAAAGGGCAAAAGCGAAAGAATGCAAAATGCAAAGAAGAAACAGAAAAAAATGCAAAAATTTCCTGAGACAGGGATGAATAGGGACGTGAAGATGGGCATCCTTCAGATTCAGACAGGCTAGGAAAGCCTATGGTAAAAGAAGAGGAAACAGGTTCTGAAGAGACAGCATTCAAAAGATAGAAACCTTCAGAAAGGTTTTGAGCTGAGAAAGATCCAGAGTTAGACCTCCAGGTGCCTTCTTCGTGGGAACCAGAAACATTCTAGAATAAAACCCCTTCCCCTTTGAGGAGCAGAAACTGCTTGGATGATGCCTTGAGACATAAGGGTCTGAAGTACATCTTGAAAAAAGGGCAGCAGTTGCTGTGGAGGTTGAGGAATGCCAAAAAAGTGGGGAAGGGATTCCCCCACCATGAAATACACCTGGCAAATGATGGACAGAACCCAATAAACCTGAGTGATCCTTAACCAATTGTGAAGAGACAGGGAAAGATGATGAGATCAAGGAACCTGATTTAGAAGAGAGGGAAGAAGATAGACAGAACCTGGTTTGTCTGAAAAGGAGGCTTCTGAGTAGTAGGAGTCTGAGTAGACTTAGCAGGAGGAGCCATTCTAGAACCCTTTTTACCTTTTGGAGGAGGGCAAGACTGTACAATGCCAGGCTTGGAAGGATAATTCCTCTGAAATTTGGGAACAGGGGAAACAAAAGTATGCTTCATTTCCTGCAAGGCCTTACCTTTCTCCTGCAGTGACTTTAAAAGCTAAGCATCTGCAGAACCAAAGAGATTTTTATTGTCAAGAGGAGCATCCAAAAAAATATCATCAGACAAAGGTTGGAGGTGAAGCCAAGAATAACATCTTAACACAGAACAAAAGGTAGCAGCTCTAGAAGAAGCATCAGTTGAATCATAACTACATTTAATAGAATGATGGATCAGTTGAGAAGAGGAGCCCAACAGAGTGACAAAGCCTTTCCCAAAGAGTCAGGAAGGTCAGAAATAACCTGCTAAGCCTGAGAGAGTGGAGCTAAAACATACCTGGTCATATGGGTGTGATTGTTAATAGTCTGAAAGGCCAAGGTAGCAGCAGTGGCCTTGTCAGAAGGAACTAATTTAGTGAAAGGCAACAGTTTGGAAGGTTTGTCTGAAGAAACAGAAATAACAGAGTTGTCAGCAGAGGGACCCTTGTAAAGCAACTTACAATCATCAGGCACGTTATAAAGCCTATCAATTTTTTAGGGGTAGGGGGATGAGAATCAGAAGCCTGAGTAGCTGCTGAAAAAGTGTCCAACAAAGCAGCAAGGACAGGAAGGACAGCAGAAGGCTTAGGAGACTCCATTTGGAGGAGTTCATAATACCTTTTCTGACAATGTCTGATCCAATTGTATATGAAAGTATATATACGTGGAATGCACTACTGGGGGAGCTAACACCAAACTGGTAACCTAATGCTAAAAATCAAGAAAGAAATGACAGCAGATCCATTACAGAAGTACCTTCCAAGGTTATGGAATAAACTTCCCCTTATAACTTTTCTTTTGAAGATAATCTTACTGTATGTGGGGGATGGAAAATATCAACATAAGCTTTCAGCAATCAAGCTTTTTGAAGGTTAGTAGAGTATATGCTTGACAGTTAAACTTGTGAAAGTACAGTTGTGTAAATTCTTACCATAACAGTAGATGTCCTTCCCATCACTGTTGCAGTATTCCTTACTCAGGGATCCCCTGCCAAGGGTAGCCCGATGTCTGGCCAGTATACGAAAGCCTTAGGATTACTAGTGTGTTGTACGTCACATGTGTTCTCCCTGCTCACAGCGTAGGGCATAAAGGTGATGTACAGACGTACATATCTCAGAACTGAAAAGCCCCAGGAGGAACAACAGTTTAAGGAGGAATATGTGCATCCAGATGGAAAAAAGAAAAAGGAGTAAAGAAAAGGGGGAGAAGGGAGGGAGTGAATACTGCAACAGTGAAGGGAAGGACATCTACTGTTATGGTAAGATTTTACACAACTGTATTATATCCTTCCATATCACTGCTGCATTATTCCTTACTCAAAGGAGAGTACAAAAGCTCAAGAGGAAAACTGGGAGAAAGAGGGCCCAAGAGAGCCCTCAAAGAAGCGATGCAGGATAGCCTTGGCAAATCCAGCTCTAGCCCTGGAAACCACATCCAGTTTGTAATGTTTAGCAAAAGTATCCACACATGTCCAAGTAACTGCCTCAGTGATTCAATGAATCAAGACTGGGGGTGATGTCCTGCTCCACCAACTACACACACTGATGAGCTGTTATGGGTTACGGAGCAGATACCATCCAAATGGAAGAAGGCCATAATCGCACTCCATCCACGAGAAGGGGGACAACAGGGAATGCAATAACTAATGCATCATCAGCCTGTTCTCCCTCATCGGCAAAGTCTTTATGAAGATCACACAATCTAGGCTGCAGAAACACCATGAGCAAACCAGCAGGGACGAACAGGCAGGATTCAGACCCAACAAAGGATGCTGCGATCAAATCTTCTCTGTCAGCTAATTGAGTAAAGAATCTGGTGTACACAGCATACAGTTATCGTCTTTATCAATTTCAAGTGCGCATTTGAGTGTGTCAACTGGTCTGTCCAATGGAAGACATTGGAGACCGAGCACGTGCCAAAAAAAAAATCATCAGACTCCTTCAGACATCAGACAATGGTTCATTCAGCCAGGTGCATGTTTGGAATGAACTGTCTGAAGAGCTTATCATCCACACTGGGTCCATCAAGGGGATATGGTCTCTCCACTGCTGTTCAGCATAGTGGTGGATGCCATCATTAGAAAAGTATTTGAGGGCAAGAGTGGAGTCCAGTACAATGAAGTCCATTCTGTGACTGACCTGATGTTTGCTGATGACAGTACCATTTTCCCCATACAGTGATGCAGATATCCTCTGCTACATTGCCTACATTGCCCAATTGTACAGCCTTATGGATAAATGTGGACAAGACCAAACTGATGGCAACCTACATGTCACAAGTCACTGTCCACTTTGTGAGAGTTCAGATTGAACAAATGCAAGAAAACAAGTATGACTGGGTTGGCTGAAGTCCATAACAGGATTGGACAAGCCAGCACAGCATTTGCCTCGCTTAAGTGATGCCTACGGAGGAGGACAAACATCTCTATCACCACCAAGTTTCACATTTTCTAGGCACTGATCTTGCCAATTTGCCTTTATGGATCAGAAACGTAGATCCTTCTCAAGCCAGACCTGAACAAGCTTGAAGATTTCCTAATGAGATGCCTACGCTAAATCTTGGGAATCTCGCTTCATGACCACATCAGAAACGAGCATCCAGACCAGATGTGATCATCAGCCAGTGATCAGTGAACAGATTCAGAGCAGGAGGGTGCACTGGTTTGGATAAGTGTGCAGGATGGACATCTGCCACTTGCCATACAGACTGTAATGGAGAGACGCCCCGCGAATTGTAGAGTTCACAAATCTGCACCAAAGAAAACATGGGCTAAAAAGATTGAAGAGGACCTGAGTAGCCAGTAATTTGACCTACAAGAGGTCAGAAACATTGCCATGGACTGAACAACATCGAAAGGCATCATTAAGGAAGTTCGGAATCCAGCAGCACCCACAACAGCATACCAACTACAGGTCAACCAGTTCTGCCGATTGCCAGCTAGGGACAAAAGAAAGAAGTCGTCTCAGTGATGGAACTGGTATCCAGTCCCTTGAAAAAAAGCATCAGAGGAAGCCATAGCCATGGTAGAATGAGCCTTTACAGAAGTAGAAAGGAAAGGCTTTTCCTATGAAAAGAGTAACAAAAGGAAATTGCCTTAGAGATCCAAGAAGAAATCGTTTGCTTAGAAATGCCCAAACCTAGAGACCTATGATGAAAGGAAACAAAAAGTTGGTCAGATTTATGAATGACTTTAGTTTTATCTAAACATCTGAGTTGTCTATGCATATCCAAGGTGTGAAGAACTGTCTTACTAACAGACTGTGGAGAATGAAAAAAAATGGGCAAACGAAGAGACTGATTAACAGACAAGTCATTCACCACTTTGGGCATAAAATGATTAGTATGAAGAGACACCCTGTCCCTATAAAAAACTAAAAAAGGAGGAACAGTCATGAGGGCCTGAAGCTCAGACACCCTTCTAGCTGAAGTAAAGGGCTAGAAGAAAAACAGTCTTCCAGGTACAGTGCTGTAAGGAAGCTGAAACTGCAGGCTAGGTAGGAGCCAGAGTCAAATTTTCAAGAACAAAATTAAGTTCCCAGGAAAGAAGAATAGACTTTCTGGGAGGCTTAATATATAGGACACCTTTAAGAAATTGTTTGACCTCAAACCTAGAAGCCAAAGGAGGAGACAAAGGCAGGCAAGCAGAAATTGCTGAAAGGTGAGCTTTAATTGAAGAGTATGCCAACCCAGCATGGATCAATTCTCACAAATGAGAGCTCCAAGGGAACTTCCACAGATGGTAGATCCTGGTTACGAGCAAGGTATTAAGACAGAAAATCTCTTCCATTTGAATAAACAAGATTTCCCTGTAGTGGGTTTCCTGGTCTCCTGCAGAACCCAAAGCATGTCCTCAGAAAAAAAAGTGCCTAAAAGGGATCAAAACCCTATCAACCAACGTGTCAGGTGAAGACTGGATAAGTGAGGATGAATGAGAGGCCCCTTGTCTTGTTTGAGTAGGTCCACCCTGTGAGGTAAGTTGTGGTGATTTCCCTTGGCTAGGTGCAGTAGAAGAGGAAATGAATGCTGCCTGGGCCAAAAGGGAGTCACCAACAAGATTTTGGGAGCATCCTTTTCCATCTTGAACAGAACCCTTGGTATGAGAGGAAGGGGTGAGAGGGCATAAAGAAACATCCCCTTCCAAGAAAAGGAGAGAGCTTGCACCTTCCAAGCCAGAGGACATGGGACTCTGGTGCAAAAGAGAAGAAGTTGTCTGATCCGAGGGGAGGCAAAAAGATTGACCTGAGGAGTACCCCACTGCTGGACAATATCTAGAAACACATCTCTGTGAAGTATCCACTCTTGAGTCTGTGTTATGGACTTGGTCAGAGTGTGTCTGCCCCAAGCTTCTGTTTTGAAGGAATATAAACAGCCTGAAGAATCACCTGATCCCAAACCTGAAGAGTCAGTCTGCACAAGAGACAAGACCTTGTCCCCACTTGCTTGTTGATGCACCACATCACTGTGGTATTGTCTGTAAAAATTTTGAGAAGCACTGGAAGGATAAGAGTATGAAAGGTCTGAAGTGCCAAGAAGGATAACTGTCATCTCTTTGATGGTGATATGGTCCACCCTTTGACAAAGGAACCAAAGGCCCTGAACCTTTAGAGGACTGAAAGAAACTCCCCCACCCCACATCTGAGGTATCTGAAAGAAGTTCCTGAGAGGGGAATTGGGGACTGAAAAGGAAGCCCTGGCTTGAGAGGCAGTTGATGAATCCACCACTGAGGCTGTAACTTGAGGCATGAAAGAAGAGGAACTAGAAAGTCCAAAGGCTGGGAATGTTGAAACCATACTGATTTTCTCATATGGAGTTTGGATGGAGGAAGTATAGAAATGGTGGAAGCCATGTACCCCAGAGCCCTTAGAAACTTCCTGGCCATAGCTAATACCTGAGGAAGAAAAGATTGAAAAAAGGCAATTAGAGTCAAAGCCTTGAGAGGTGGCAGGGATGCCAGCATAGGGAATGGTCTGTAGCCTGCACCAAAGAAAAACATGATCCTGAGAAGGAGTCAGGAAGGATTTCTGGAACTTTACTATAAACTTTAAATTTTGCAAGAGGCAAACAGTATAGTGTAGGGACTAAAGCAAGGCCCCTGGAGAGGAAGCCTGAGCATGTCATCCAGGAAATGAAAAATCTGTATCCCCTTCCTCCTGCAAAAGGCAATTTCAGGAGCAAGGCATTTGTTGAAGATCCTTGGGGCAGTAGAGGCCAAAGGGCAAAAGTGAAAGAATGCAAAATGCAAAGAAGAAACAGAAAAAAATGCAAAAATTTCCTGAGACAGGGATGAATAGGGACGTGAAGATGGGCATCCTTCAGATTCAGACAGGCTAGGAAAGCCTATGGTAAAAGAAGAGGAAACAGGTTCTGAAGAGACAGCATTCAAAAGATAGAAACCTTCAGAAAGGTTTTGAGCTGAGAAAGATCCAGAGTTAGACCTCCAGGTGCCTTCTTGGGGAACCAGAAACATTCTAGAATAAAACCCCTTCCCTTTGAGGAGCAGAAACTGCTTGGATGATGCCTTGAGACATAAGGGTCTGAAGTACATCTTGAAAAAAGGGCAGCAGTTGCTGTGGAGGTTGAGGAATGCCAAAAAGGGGAAGGATTCCCCACCATGAAATACACCTGGCAAATGATGGACAGAACCCAATAAACCTGAGTGATCCTTAACCAATTGTGAAGAGACAGGGAAAGATGATGAGATCAAGGAACCTGACTTAGAAGAGAGGGAAGAAGATAGACAGAACCTGGTTTGTCTGAAAAGGAGGCTTCTGAGTAGTAGGAGTCTGAGTAGACTTAGCAGGAGGAGCCATTCTAGAACCCTTTTTACCTTTTGGAGGAGGGCAAGACTGTACAATGCCAGGCTTGGAAGGATAATTCCTCTGAAATTTGGGAACAGGGGAAACAAAAGTATGCTTCATTTCCTGCAAGGCCTTACCTTTCTCCTGCAGTGACTTTAAAAGCTAAGCATCTGCAGAACCAAAGAGATTTTTATTGTCAAGAGGAGCATCCAAAAAAATATCATCAGACAAAGGTTGGAGGTGAAGCCAAGAATAACATCTTAACACAGAACAAAAGGCAGCAGCTCTAGAAGAAGCATCAGTTGAATCATAACTACATTTAATAGAATGATGGATCAGTTGAGAAGAGGAGCCCAACAGAGTGATAAAGCCTTTCCCAAAGAGTCAGGAAGGTCAGAAATAACCTGCTAAGCCTGAGAGAGTGGAGCTAAAACATACCTGGTCATATGGGTGTGATTGTTAATAGTCTGAAAGGCCAAGGTAGCAGCAGTGGCCTTGTCAGAAGGAACTAATTTAGTGAAAGGCAACAGTTTGGAAGGTTTGTCTGAAGAAACAGAAATAAGAGTTGTCAGCAGAGGGACCCTTGTAAAGCAACTTACAATCATCAGGCACGTTATAAAGCCTATCAATTTTTTAGGGGTAGGGGGATGAGAATCAGAAGCCTGAGTAGCTGCTGAAAAAGTGTCCAACAAAGCAGCAAGGACAGGAAGGACAGCAGAAGGCTTAGGAGACTCCATTTGGAGGAGTTCATAATACCTTTTCTGAAACCCGTGTATCGTCCCATTTAAAAATTTCCATCATACAAGATGTAGCATCCCCAAAGGAAAGTTCTTCAGGGGAAGAATCTGGACTGACAGAGTCCTCCTCCTCCTCCTCCTCCTCAGAACCATATTTTAATGGGGAACGAATCTGAGAGGAATAAGCCAAAGACTCTTCATCAGAATAATCTTGCTCCCTAGGCCTCCTAAGAAGAGTAGAAGTCCAAGAGATGTGTGGGTGGGTTGGGGGCAAGAACAGAAACTCCCTGGAGGGGCTTCAAGGCCATGACTGCATTAAACAACCCCTGTGTGAAATCCTGCCATTTACACTGAGGATCCTTAAGAGCAGGGAAACATGTTTTGTTTTTTGCTTTTCATATGGATGTCAGCCCTAAAGATCTTAAGAGGTTCGGACCCTTGCCGACACTCGGTCAACATAGTGAGAATATACTACCTAACAAGAATCTGTGGAACACCCCTCGGTCCCTCAGATATGTTCAGCTGTGATTCCCCCCTCAACATCCGTAATGGACATCTGCAGAGCCTCCAAGGACATATGAGAAACTGGATCCATGCCGGCCCTTGAAAGAGTCATGGCAAAGGAATCCAACAGAATGACCGGATAATTTTCCGGGCTTTCACCAGCCTCGAGAGATGTCCAGGGGAGGTGGTACAGCAGCTGAATCTGACTTAACTTTTTAGGTGTTCTTCTTGGTATACAGCTGACCCTCAAGCTGGGACAATTCTGCCATTGCACTTTGCGCCAACAGCTTAAGACGTTGATTCTCTAGGTAGACAAATAAGGAGGAAAGTTGACTAGAGAGAGTCATAGGAATAAATGCTTGGCAAATGTATGACTGGCCCTTATGGGGAATCTGTCTCCTGCACTGACATTTTCCCTTTCTGGATGACATGTAATCTCACAACAACAAAAAAAAAAGTCAAGATAATAAGAAAAACTCCAACGGGGCACTTATCTGAAATGACTTGGTAACCAGCAGATGAAGGAGCGTTCAGACCTATGATAGAAGATGGTGCTCAGCCTGGCGGCAAAGAAGTTCTGAATACGTATATCCATATGTCACCTTTATGCCCTACACAGTGAGCGGGGAGCATATGTGTGACATATGATGTCCTTCAAATCCTAAGGCTTTGGTATACTGGCCGGACATTGGGCTACCCTTGGCAGGGGATCCCTTGAGTAAGGAATACTGCAACAGTGATATAGAAGAACATCATATTTTACCCTATCCATGCCCATCAGCATATTCAGTTACCCAGAGCTTATTCCATCTTTATCCCCCAATGAGTCCATGTGGAACACCACTGATAATCCTAAATAGGCAGACAGAAAAAACACCCGCACCCTAATATGTTGCATCTATTTGCCTAACCAAAATTTTACCCATTGAATTATGCATATATTGTCATTTAGTGTGTTAATTGTTCTATTATGTGGATAGAATAGTATGCTAAATACATTAGGAAGGCCAACATAAGCAGCATGCACTTTCAGTTCTTCATCAGGTGCAGCCCTAATGTTCTAAAGAATGCCAAAAAATTCAAAAAGCAAGAGCTCACCTTAACAAATTTATGATATTCCATAACTAACACATGTCAAACCACTCTCATTTCAGATAAGCTTTTATGTCTCTCTGAAATACTTAAGCTGGTTAATGTAACCCGCACCCCCTTCAGGAATCAATGCCAGTATAGCCTCTCACTATATATCAGAGATATGTTCACATACTAGTATTTTGTTTAACATGACTGTAAGGATATTGATTAGGTTTTCAGTATGTACAGGAAACCATAATGCTGTTTGGCCCCATGGAACTATGGCAGCATTTGTTGTATAATATGAGAATATCTATAATTTACAAGTAAGAACTGTATTAGGTGACCAGCTTTCATTCAGTATGCTGCTTTCACTTTTCCACATGTATACCAGCTGTCTCACTTAGAGTTTTCAGTGCTTCTAGGTTATAGCACTTTCACAGCTGTTCCTTCTTGTATCTTACACATCACAACAACACTGCCAACCACTGAAGAGCTTTCCTAATCTTCACAAATTAGATCCTAGTAAGGACATAAACATGAGGGACATTCATGCTGTACTGTCAAGACAGGGAACATTTTGACCTAAAGAATTTTCATCTTGCACAGTAAAGCACAAATGGCACTCCATCTACCCCTAGTGCTTGGCAGTGCACATATAAATAACAAGTTTGTCTAAGTCCTCTCAAGACAGGGCTCACCTAGATGTCCTGTTTTTTTCAGACTTCAAAGAGAGAAAAATTATACAGTGTCTTTGATGTCTGCATTTGGATATAATGCAAAATGTAGAGCTGAAAAGTATTCTGTGTGCATTTCAAGTATTTTAAACATTTGAGCTGGTAGTCTGAATGGCTGTAATGAGAGGAGGTTTTATCCACGTCTGTACTGTATCACTTTGCTTAATTTTTTGTTTTTATGTTTAGGTACCTAACTGCCTATGACCTGTTTTCAGTGGAAACCCACAAGCACAACTGGGTTTGGGGTGGCATAATTGTTAGGGTGTTTACCTTGCAGACTCAAGGTACAGGGATAGGGGGGCATGGTTGGCATAAAGGTTAAGGTCTTTGTTTCACAAATAAAAGGTACATGGTTTGATTCTGACCTCTGGTTATTGTCTGGGCTTGCAATATTCTAAACACTGATAGCCTAGTATTTACCTATGACCCTATGACTTTAGAGGGGCTTGGGTTGATAATAATGGCTAAGGTGAAAAATAAAAGGGAAAAAATCAGAGATGGGAATAGGTTGAGACGAAGGGGCAGCTGCCCCAGATGCAAGCTGTTAGGGAGTGCAATCAACAGATACCAGTGGGGTGCGAGTGCGGTACTGGTATTGATTGATGAATCTGCTGCTGCTTCTTAAGTTCATGCTGATATTGCATTTGTGGTTGTGGATCAAACATAACTCACTGTATGGCTAACTGTAGCAAACTTCATGTTATATTTATAGGAATCACCTTGTACTGTCGCAGGACTCTGTTTTTTTTTTTTTTTTTTTGACCCTCAGCAACAGTTTTGGAGCTGCCCAGGGGTGCCAGATGATCTAGCTATGATTAAAAAAAAGAAAATTTATGTGTAGCTTTTCCAGTAAACAATAAAGTGATCACCCAGCTACAGGACACAGTGAATGTATTTACAGAAAAATTCTGTGCAAACTTTATTTAAGCAAAGACATATGTCAGAGGCTTACATAGGCAAATGGGAAACACCCCCTAGTTTAACCAGAATAGTTTGGATTTTATGCAACTCCCTCCCTTTCTCTTTACTATACAATACATATATCTGCTTTGTTTCATTCATTTATTCTCAGATTTCCCATGTAATCCATTTCTGGGTCATGGGGATCCAGAAGCTATGCCATTACTCAAAGGCTGCAGGGCAGAGAAACGTTTCCTAGAAAAGGTGGCAGTCTATCACAGGATACCCACAAGCACAATTTTATCTTTTATGTAGCCTAACAGTGGATCTAGATAAAGGGTATGATCAAAATACTTATCTGCCCATTGTATAAATTTTATTTCTGTCCTTGGCACATCATCAGGTGTTTGTTGCCAATATCAGTGTATCATCACATGTTTATCATCATCCTTAGCTCATCGTTACTACCACTAAAAAAGTAAATATGTCTATTTATTCTACTCACTAAAAGAACTAAAGTTAAAATACTGCACATGCAAACACAGATACACAGCACTAAATATCTGAGCATAAAAACAAGCCCTGTAAACCCAAAAGTAGACTTGGGAAAAAAATAAAATAAAATGAAACCTAAACTGCCTCTGTCTCAGTTACAGCTGTATAGAAAAAAGTAAGTTCACACAAAACACACACACACACACACACACACACACACACACACACACACACACACACACACACACCTGTTCAAAAAACTTTATTAATACTAAAATCAAACTAGTTAAATTTAAAAGTGTAAAATAAAATACTGTCTGCAAGAAGTCAGTCTGAAAATAACATTACCACCAAAATGAGCCCAATTCTAACCTAAGTCTAATCTAACTAAAAAAACTAACTGAATATTCAAAATAGCAAGTCCAGACATTAATCTCACTATACTGTACAATACATTAAAAAACTGACACTACAAAAATATTAAAAGCGATACCCAAAGTAATACTTAAAATTGTCTATGTATGATCTCATTTCTTCTCATTAGGGGTAATATACAATTATCGACTGTGAGATGGGTGAGGCCAGTCTGTAAGCAAATGGAATAGGTTACTTTGAGCTCAAAAAGGGAAATTGGCTAGGCTTAAAATGGCCTGCAAGGGCAACTAGCCTAGCACTTGCATGTGAACCTATAAATCTTCATTATGAAAATATCTACACATTATCATATCACCCTTATCTGTAGCTGATAGTATGATAGCTATACAGAACTGTATCACCTCTGAAAAATCTGCAACTCTTAGCAGACAAGTGAAAGTCCTGCAGTCTTTTCTCGGTATGACAGTTCATTGACAGTATCATACCTCTCAGCCTCTTAATGCAAAAAAACTGGACAAAGGCAATAATGGGGGGACAAAGGCCCCAAATAGGGACAGATTTTAAATATTGCTCTCACAAGCTTAGATAGCTGCCAAAACAACAGATTTTGTATTAAAAAAGTGGCTGGAATAACAAATTTTGTGTTAACATGCATTTTCTGAAGGATATCAAGTCTGAAACTCAAAATAATTCTGTTGTCATTTAATGACTTCAGTCAGTTCAAAAAATGTGCCAGGAAAATCACAAATTGAATAGGAACATATAAAAAATAGGAGGCAACCATCTGTACATTCTGCAATAATCTGGATACCTGAGGTACATGGACAGTATAACTCTTTTTGTGAAGCACTTTTGCACGTTGCTTAATTTTCTCAAGTCTCTGAAGCAGTATGAACAAAGGCATATTCTGTGTGCAGTCAGACCAACATATTATAAAGTGGTAACATCACGGACTCATTCCTTAAAGCAGTGATGTAGAAAATGCCCCTTATCTACAGGGCTACTTTTTGGCATTTTCCGGCTTGCTAAAGTTTATATCTGTAACAGTAACAGTACTTGGAACACATCTAAAACCTGTTTACTGCATTTCCTGTGTTGCACTTAATTTAAAATCGTTTTTTTTCTCTAAAAACTGCATTTTACCTGATTTTGGCCTAGCACTCAAGTGTGGGGTCATTTTTTGCACTGTTGTTATTATTTTGCTGCTTGTGTATCTCTGCTACCTTTAAACTACAACAAAAAGAAAAAAAAACAAAAAAAATCTTGCTTTTTTCCCATTTTCTGAAAGTTAAGAAAGTTCAGTTACAGATTTGCTGTTATGAACTGTTTGGAAGTTTCTAGAAGGCCAGTGCTTGCTTGGGCTAAAGGGAAGTCTCTGTGTTCACCAGTGGGAGTGGTTAACACTGAACAGCCTGCTTGTCCCTGGAGGATTGGTTACTACCTCGAAGCTGTAGATGTCCTTCAAGAATGCAACTGCAGTCATAACATATGGGTTGTCCTGCCTCAGGCAGCCCTCGGTTGGCCGGATTCCAAAGTCTGGGTCCGACGTCGGCTGATGTCGCATTTCTCTCCGACATCAGAGCGGCTGGAGTACATAAGCATCAGCCGACGCCATTTTCTTCAGTCTTTCTTGCCGCGCGTTGCCCTAAGCAGAAGCAGTTCGCAAGTGCCGGTCAGTCAGCTCCTGTATTCTTCGATTCTGAAGTCATCAAAAAAGCTAAGTACCCCGTTGGGGACCTTTTCTTGCCTCAGCCGATGTCAGAAATTACTGAAAAAGTTAACAATTGTCTTTCTTGTGGTAAACAAATACCTCATAAGGATTTCCACTCTTACTGTCTTCCTTGCCTTGGCCCAGACCACGACGTCTCGGCCTGTGTCGCCTGTGCTCGCTTCAATAAGCGCACTCTTAGGCGCCGGGCGGAGTTCGCTGAAGATTCTTTTGGCGAAAAATTTGCTTATACAATGCCGTCGGAACTTCTGATATCGCAAACTCCCAAGAAACGAAAAGACCGGGACCGACATCCTCGGCCCGCGTCTACCACCGATTCCACGCCAAAACCTACCGCAAGTGCTCCGGTTCGTCCTGAGACGGTTATTCCACCACTCCGAACCGAAGACACCGCATTACCGACGACTCCGATACCGGATACCACTCCGACGCCAGTTATAGATTTTCCTCCGGATACTGAAACCGAGGAAATGCCCGAGACCATTGCTGTAGATAAGGTCACTCCTGCACATGGAGCTGCCAGGCCTCCTATGGCCATGTCTATTAAGGCCTACACTCGGGCTAAGGCAGCCAGCAAGACCAAGCACCTTACTGCTAAAGCCTTACCTCAGCCTACTCCAGAGACACAAATCATGACTATGGCCGCAGACTTAATTTCTATGATTAGAGGTTCACAGGCCCATCCTGAGAGAGGATCCCAGCCTCCTTCTGACAAGAGGCCCCGGGTTGAACCCTCTGACCCTATCCCTTCAGATGAAGATTCTGAGGACTCTGTCCACTCCGATGGCCAGGAAGAGCTCTTCCAGACCTATGAGGACTCGGATGCAGAGGATTCTATCCCCTCGGCCTCCCCTCCTGAGGATATTTCTTTTGGGGAAGTTCTGCATACCATGAGGGAACATTTCAAGTGGCAAGGCCAGGAATATTCTGATTCCAGAAAGCCTGAACTTTCCTTAAAAAGCCCCAGCACAGGCCCTTAGCTATCCCTCCTGTGCTTGATGTTTTGGATGATTTATATTCTGACTCCAGTGTTACCCCTGATTCTCTTCCTCCTGCTCCAGCCAAGCCAGACAGGTATTACAGGGTCCCAGAAACACATTCCCATTTATTCAGGGCCCATACTGTTGATTTGGAAACTATTTCTCAGGGACCTAAAGGTGTTTCAGCTTCCACCTCTAAAATCCCTTGCCTTCCAACAGGGAAGCTAGGTCATTAGAGAGATGGGGGAAAAAGGTCTACACCTCCACTACTTTATCTATGAGAGCTTTGAATTGCCTTTTTCACATGTTGCAATATCAGGATTTCCTGTTAGAAGATTTACAGAAAACATTGGCCTCTCCTGATCCTTTAGACAGGAAGTCTTTGCAGGAAGCTGTACACAACTCTCAGCAAGTCAGCAATCACTTCCTGCAGTGTGGATATGATGCACTGGAAGCTTCATGTAGGGCAGCTATGACAGGGGCAGTCATTCGTAGACATGCATGGTTAAAAGAACAACCTCTACCAGATCATGTTAAGGCAAAACTTATGGATACACCCTTGGAAAAGAACAAGCTTTTTGGTGCTAATGCTAAAGATGTGTTAAAGTCCATCGAGGAAAAAGCAAAATCAGTTCAGACAGTTAAAGATTTCCTCCAGGTTCAGCCCCCCAGATTCAGTAGGAATTGGCCTTCAAAAAACTGGTCCTTTCCTAATCCTGAAAAATTTCAAAGGGGTAAAAACAGACGTGGCCGAGGAAGAGGACAATACAGAGGTCCTTACAGGGGACGACAATGGCAGCCAGCAAACCAAAGAAGTGACACAGGGGTTTCCCCTGCCCCACAGCCACAATCTCAATGACTTTCCTCTACTTCTGCCTACCAAGGAACAAATAGAAGCTCCCTTGGGCAGAAAATTATCTCTGTTTTCAGACAATTGGCACAGATTGACAAAGGACAAATGGATTTTGGACATTATAGACCAAGGTTACAGGTTCCATTTTCATACCTTACCAAGAAAACAAGGCATGCCAAACCTACCACAAAACCAGAGGGCAGAGGCTATCAAGCAAATTTCTCTGCTGGCTCGGATAAAAGCAATAGAAAGAGTTCCACAACAAGAACAAGGCCAGGGGTTTTACTCAAGACTGTTCCTTGTTCCAAGAAAAGAAACTCAATGGAGACCAATACTGGATTTGTCCGCATTAAACACCTTTCTCATAGTACCAAAGTTCAAAATGCTGACTCTACAGCAACTCCTTCCCATGCTGGGCAAGGGGTCTTGGCTGATTACTCTGGACCTCAAGGAGGCATACCTGCATGTCCCTATCAGACACAGTTGCAGGAGATACCTCAGATTTCTTGCAGGGCCAGAGCATTATCAATTCTCAGCATTGCCATTTGGCTTATCTACTGCCCAGAGTATTCACAAAATGCCTGGCTTCAGTAATTGCTCATTGCAGGATCCAGGGGATCCAAATTTACCCGTACCTGGACGACTGCCTCATACAAGCGGACGACAAATTGATGTTGACAAAAAACTTGAACTATGTCATACGATTACTTCAGGATCTGGGATACACAGTCAACTTCCAAAAGTCAAGACTTCAACCATCCCAGCAAATAACCTTCTTAGGAGCCAAACTAGACACAGCCTCCCAAATGGCTTACCTGACAGAAGACAAGCAAGAGAAGTTAACTCATTATTTCAAAGGTTTGGCAAAACTCACCCAGATGACTGCAAGGAGATTCCTACAGGCCCTGGGTTACATGGCATCCTGCATTCTCCTGGTTCCATTAGCAAGACTACACATGAGAAAGCTTCAATGGTACCTAAAAAGCCTATGGTCTCAGCACAGCAGCAACTTAGAGACAACCATACCGCTCATTCCATGCCTACAAAAGGAATTCCTATGGTGGGCCTCGGTAAGCCAGGCAAACACAGGTATGTCATTCAAAAAACCACAGATAACACAGACCATGACCACAGATGCCTCAGATCTTGGATGGGGGGCGCACATGGAAGGCAGATGTATACAAGGACAATGGTCTCCAAAGGAAACACATCTGCATATAAACCAAAAGGAAATGTTGGCAGTAATGCATACCATCGAGGCCTTTCGACAACAACTTCAGCAAGGCCATTTACTGATACGGACAGACAACACCACTGTGATGTGATATATAAACAAGCAAGGGGGCACCCATTCTTACCCCCTTTGCAGACTGACAATGAATCTTTGGGAAAAATCACTGAGCCTAAACATACAGTTACAATCCCAGTTTGTTCCAGGCAAAGACAATGTGCTGGCGGACAGCCTAAGCAGGAATTTCACAGATCCACACGAGTGGAGGTTACATCCGAAGATCTTCACACAACTCACTTCGACATGGGGCAGGCCAGAAGTAGACCTGTTTGCCTCTCACCTCAACCATCATCTACAAAAATTCTGCTCAAGGACATATCATCCACAAGCTTGGAAAATAGATGCTCTCTCATTCAACTAGAACTTCCTAAAAATCTATGCATTCCCACCTCTGCCACTGATGACCTCAGTATTACTAAAGATCAAAGCAGAGAGACCCAAGGGGATCCTAATAGCTCCAGACTGGCCAAGACAACACTGGTATCCACTGCTACGGAGCATATGTCACACCAAGAAGTGGGCCCTTCCCCAATGGCCCCTACTTTTGACTCAACACAACTTCAAAACAGTGCATCCAAACCTTCAGACACTGCAGCTAACAGCCTGGGAGATCCCATGAATAACCTCAATCTATCTCTCTCCAAGGAAGTTCAGCGGATATTAACAGAGGCTCGAAGACCATCCACCAGAAAGGTTTACTTAGCAAAATGGAAGAGATTCAGCATTTGGAATACCAGCAAGGGACATGATGCATCATTACTGAACATCCCACTCATCCTGGAATATTTGGCAGATATGCTACAGAATGGACTCTCATATTCTTCCATAAAGATACATGCTTCAGCTATTTCAGCTAGATATAACACTGATCCGCCTGTCTTTTCACATCCTTTGCTAAGGCAATTCCTCAGGGAATCAAGAACATTAAGCCACCAAGAAAGGCTCCAGTGCCAGCCTGGGACCTCAACTTTGTCCTAGAAAACTGACTCTCCCTCCATTTGAGCCAGCAGCTTCAGTCGACTTACAATTTCTCTCATGGAAGACAGCCTTCCTGTTGGCAATTACCTCAGCAAGAAGGGTTTCGGAACTACAGGCCCTAATGGCAATACCACCGTTCATAATCTTTCAGAGACAGGGTCTCATTAAGGACCAACCCTACCTTTATGCCAAAGGTGGTATCTAGGGTTTCTTTAAATCAAGCTATTCATCTACCTGCTTTCTTCCCCAATCCTGAGAACAAAGGGGAAAGACTGTTACATACCTTGGACATTCACAGGCAACTTTGATACTACCTGGACAGAACCAAGACCAGTAGGAAGTCTGAACAACTTTTTGTAGCTTACGCCCCTGCAGTCCAAGGAAAAGCAATTTCAAAACAGACTTTTTCAAAATGGATTGGACATTGCATCAGATTCTGTTATTCCTTTCATGGGAAGACTGTTCCTGCCAATGTCAGACCACATTCCACCAGAGTTACAGCCACCTCTACAGCATTTTTAAGAGGGGTGCCTACAAAGGACATTCTAGAAGCTGCTACATGGAGCTCCATGCATACATTCTCCAAACACTACAATCTCCCTCTATACTCCAGATCCAGAGCAGGCTTTGCTTCGGCAGTCCTGCAGGGTTTGATTGCCACACCATCTTTTTCCTAGAGCATTCCTCCTCTCCCAGCTAAGCTATGGTATTCTACCCATATGTTATGACTGCAGTTGCATTCTTGAAGGACATAGTACAGTTTTGTACCTACCATAAATGTAGATGTCCGATAGATATGCAACTGCAGTCGGATTTTCCCTCCCTCCATACCCCTCTATGCCTAGGGTCCACTCCTATCCCTGTTTCTCTTTGCTGGGGATATCTGTTATGGTGTATCTGTTTATTGCTTACTTATTTGTCTGGAATCCTGTTTTTGTCTTCCAATTTGATTACAGCCTTCCTTGGAGGGCACCTGGCATCTGGGGCAAGAAACACTGAAGAAAATGGCGTCGGCTGATGCTTATGTACTCCAGCCGCTCTGACGTCGGAGAGAAATGCGACATCAGCCGACGTCGGACCCAGACTTTGGAATCCGGCCGACCGAGGGCTGCCTGAGGCAGGACAACCCATATGTTATAACTGCAGTTGCATATCTATCGGACATCTACATTTATGGTAGGTACAAAACTGTACTTTTTATTGGCCATTTTGGGTCAATTCTAAACTCCTTGATCTCTCTCTCTCTCTTAAACCCCTACAACTCTCTTTTTGCGCGCGCACTGAGCAGCGTCGGGCAGCACCGCCTAAACAGGTTTAAACTATTCCAGGCTCCACAAAGTCTGCTCTTCACTTTTTCCTTTAGAACTGTTCAAACTCTCAAAGTAATCACTCTATTCTCTTTCTAAAGCCCTGCACTTGCTCAGCTCTTATAAGGAAACACTAACTAAAGCACTACACCCTCCTTGACTTCTCATAAGTATTAGACTCCCGATTGGTCCTTCCTGATCAAGTGAAAAATCAGTTCCCTTCCCTAATCTGATCAGTAAAAAAATAACAGTTCCCTATACTAATCTGGTATGTCCAAGGGTCAGTTTCAAGGTTACTCTCCAGTCCAGCTGGTGAATCTGGGAATTTTGAGGCAATGTTACAATTGCCTTATGTACACAGACAACCCTCTCCTCCTTCCAACAAACTCTAATACATGTGAGAGATGCAGTTACACAGCCAAACTGGAGGCAGTGCTCTATCATCCCAAGACTGGCACAGTCAGTCAAGAGGAAAAGGTAACCACACACACCACAAATCCAGTCTCACACAGACCTATTGCATCTGCATACCCAACACATAAACACACAAAAACATACTCGGAGGCTCTAAATAAAAATCTGCCTAAACAGCAAAGACCTCCCAAGCAGATATCCAAGAAACAGCCACCCCTCAACAATACCCACAAATCACATATCTCACAAAATCAGTGTGCCTCACAGTCACAGCCCATAAGGCCAAACAACACACCAAATACACTTTTTATAGAGGACTCTATTGTCTGGCACACTGACGTCCCACTCACCAGACTGAACAAGGATAAGGTCACTGTAATCTGCCTGTCGGGTGCCAGGATCCGCCACATAATGCAAGCACTCAGGTCACTCCAAAGCAAGTACAAGTATTACTCCATCATTGTCCATGCTGGTGTGAATGACCTGAGACGTACCTCCCTGGACTACATGAAAAGAGACATAGAGGAACTCTCTGACCATGTAGCCCAGGCTGGTATGTCCCTGACCTTGAGTAGCATCTTGCCCTCACCAAGAATGATGCCACAGTATAAAGACAAAATGATCAGTTTCAACAATTGGCTAAAGTATTGGTGTCATTCAAAGGAGATCCAGTGTCTGTCAGCATGGGATGACATGCTCGACAAGCCACGTTGCTTCGCTAGGGACGGCTTGCACCTGTCACCTTTAGGCTTTTGTATACTGGCCAAGGCTCTTGCCACCCCCATAGTGCCTTTTTTAGGCAAGGCTCAAAGGACAAACCCACCTCCATAGACAACACAAAGATAAAAAAAACTAAAGGTTAATGCTACTCAGTGCCAGAAGTCTAAACCTCAAGATGCATGCACTCGAGACTCTCCTCAATATGGAGAAAATCGATGTCTGTACAGTAACAGAAACCTGGTTCAAGGCTCCTGAGAGCACCCCAGCACTACCAGGTTATAACTCGTACCATGCGTTTCGGCCCCAAAACTTAGACTGAAACACAAAAGGGGGGGGAGTATCTATATTTTTCAAAGATACCTACACCTCCAGGTTAGTGGCACTGCACGAAGCATCGGAAATCATCCATGTGCAACTAACAGTGGGCAAAACTGCCTTTCAGTTTGTAGCCTGCTACAGAACACCCTCCCTATTACAGGAACCCCACTTGGCATTCCTGAGAACACTGGAGAATATGAAGGTCTCTCCAAACACTATGTTATTGGGTGACTTCAACTACCCAAACATTGACGGAGAAAACTACTCATGCCCAAACACCCTCACCCAATGGTTCCCTGAATTTATAAACTCTAACACAATGGGACAACTGGTCACCACTCCCACAAGAGGGAACAACATATTGGACCTGGTCATCACCAACATGGGGACTCTATGTTCCACACCAGAGGTAAACCCCTAATTGGTAAGATCAGACCATAAACAAATTTCCCTGGACATCCATATCCCGTCCTCACCCCCAGCCAAGGAAATCACTGTAAAGAATTTCTCAAAGGCCAACTTTGCACTTCTCAAGACTGAGGTGGAATCCTTCAAAGCCCCTGGGCCAGAGGATAATACAGCCCAATCCACAGAATCTTTTACAAATGCACTCTATGAGCACCTGCAGGAATGCATGGATCGTGCTATCCCAAATAAAACCAAGACTCACTCCTCCAAAAACAGGAGACCGGTCTGGTGGACCCCGGCCATAAATAAGCTATACAACAGAAGGAGGAAGCTACTACATGACAGAGCAAAATCCCAAAAAGGGAAGGCATCCCTGATCAGTATTAGCAAGAAACTTCGATCCCTCATAAAATCATCAAAGGCCAGTTTTGCAAGAAAAATTGCCCTAAAGATAATCACAAGGCCTTCTTTAGTTATGTCAGAAACATGGACGGAAACTCCCAGATATGCTCTGAATTGTTGCATAACAGTACAAAACATACCGAACCTACAGACATAGCCAACATCCTGGCAGACAGATTCAGCGCAAACTTCTCCCCTTCCCCAAAGGAGCAAACGCCTATCCCAACTGAATGTAACCTCCCTGACATCACAGATGCACAGGTGAAAGCTGCCCTCTCCAAAGCAAAAAACACAGCATCTATGGGACCGAACAGTGTCCCAGGCTGTGTCTTACACGAGCTCCAAGAAGAACTGAACCCTCACATTAAGTCACTGTTCAAACTTAGAATGGTGTACAGCTACAGTTGTCCCACTCCACAAAGGTGGTGCCACAACGGACCCCGGTAACTATCGCCCATAAGCCTGACTAGTCTGGTCTGTAAAGCTATGGAGCGTATTATCATGGAACTCTTAAACAAAGACATTGGGAGCCTCCAGACACCGGACTCTACCCAATTCGGCTTTGTTAAGGGCAGATCTTGCCTCTTAAACCTAGTTGATTTCTTTGAAACGGTTACCAAAGCCATAGATGAGGGCAAGGTAGTCCACACAGCCTACCTGGACCTCGCAAAAGCCTTCGACACAATACCCCACTCGGGCAACATAAATAAGCTTACCAGCTTAAATATCAACCCCTATATCACAAGATGGGTTGCAAACTGGCTCAGAGATAGAACCTACATGGTCAGAATCACAGGTGCCATGCCCGAATCCAAACCAGTTACAAGTGGTGTCCCACAGGGCTCAGTTCTGGGACCTCTCTTGTTCGGTATATACTTCTCTGAGGTTCAGGCTGACACAGGGGGATTATGGCTGACAAAGTTCGCAGATGACTGCAAACTGGGGGCCATAATCGAATCTCCAGCTGACACAAGCATCCTCCAAAAGGGTCTCACAGAGACGGATGCTTGGTGCCAGAGCCACGGCCTCAAGCTAAATGCTAAAAAGTGCATAGTCATCCCCTTTGGGAAAAACAAGGTGCCCACAAATTACGACATAGGTGGTAATCCATTAAGTACGGAAGAAGTAATTAGAGATTTGGGGACCAACGTAGATAGTAATCTCTCCTTTGATAATCACGTTACCAAAGTGGTTAGAAAGACCTTCTATATAGCCCACCTTATCACGAAAGGGTTCGCATCTAGATCAAGAGAGGTTATCGTGGCCCTCTACTCGTCACTCATCAGGCCCATAATTGAATACAGTGCCCCTTTTGGGATGTATATTACCTGACACCTGCAGCAACTGGAGAGACCCCAAAAGTACCTCACCAAGAGGATCATGGGCTACAAACAGTTGTCCTATGCAGCTCGACTAAAGAAACTACAGCTGTACTCAGTTGCTTACCGCCTACTCAGAGGCGAGCTATGCCTGACGTACAAAGCCATGTTAAACCCAGAATTAATGGACATGCTCCACCTCAAAAAATCCAAGTCCCTTAGAGCTACACGCTCCAGGGACCTAAACCTCAGCACAAAAATAAATAGGACATGCTGGAGGGACAGATTCATTTCCCAGAGGCTCCCCTCACTCTGGAATAGAATCCCAATTCATGTTAGATATAGCCCCTCGCTGACCCTCTTCAAGCGAAATTTGGACACGTGGATGGGAAATCGCAAATTCACCCCTGGGATCTCTCCTGTGTCCCTGCTAGACAGAGGCACAGTAAACTAATCTTAAAAGGGTACCTTCTGTGACCTACTTTACAGAGGCACAGTAGGCTAATCTAATAGGAAGGCGGAAGCCAAATGCACTCTGGCTAGGCTTATAAATGCCCTAGGGCAGATAGCCTAGTATCTACCTATGAACCTATGATAAACCTTAATATAGAGCACATCTTTGTTCTTGTGAGCACCACATCCTAGCAAAATTATTTTTTTTCATCTTTCAGTAGAAAAATAACTTGTACAAAGATGTAAAAAGGAAGTAGTTTCCAACATGTTTCCTTAAACAGTGTGCTCTGCTAGGATGTATTGACATTATTCAGTGTAACAATCACTGAGTAATTATTGAATTAATAGACAAACAATTGTAAGAATTAGTTTAGAGAAAAACACCTGCTTTACAGTTGTTTACTAATTGAATTTTGTTTTAGATGAGATTTTATTTATAGACAACCAACTAAAAGTAAAATGTAAAAGATTTTGAAGATTATGTACATCAGTAATGTTTGGTACCAGTATTCTCTTTCACTGTTGTCAGCAAATGTATCTATGCATGCCCCTTACGAGGGAAAGAAGCCATGAATACATTAAACACAAGCAGTCCAAGGAGAAACTCCTTTTCTTACAACCCTAACATCAGAAAAGCAGTACTAAACTGTCACCCTGCAGGTCTGTTGAAATAACCAGCGTTTACGTCATACTATAAAGTGGTGAAACAAATTTGTCCAGCACAGATTCATGAGGGATGGATTCAAACGTTTTGGCCATATCCAGTTGACTTATGTGTACAGTTATACTAGATAAAGTGGCATCAACCACAAAAAAAAACTTGATTGAGTTTGTTAAACAAGAATGTTCATGTGTTAAGCCATTCTGGAAAGTATCCAAGTAAGCTAGCATGTGTGGGTTTCATAAATTAAGGATGGTTCTCTTAAAAAAATTTCCTAGTTAATGAGGTCAAACCAGTGAGTCTATAGTTGACAGTATTGTAAAAAAAAAAAAATCACCATCTTTATTTTTGGAAACTAAAGTGATTTATTTCCATATAGTGGGGATGTAGCTAGATTCAAGGCTTGTCTGTAATACAGGGAGCTGCATGGTCATGATTAGACAGAAAATAACAATTAATACAATCCAGATTGGCAGAAGTCTGACTTTTGTGTTTTAAGGACTAGATTTCCAGTTGCTCGGGTAATTGTAGGCCATTTCTCCAACACTGTATTCCAAGCATTTCTACACATCCACTTGTGACAGCACCATTGTTAAAGAACGTTACTAAGTAGGCCTGCTCTGCTGCCGCGATTGTCATTAACAGTGTTTCTATTAACCTTTAACCATACACTACACTGACACCTTTAGCTGTCTTTCTAGTACTTTTAAAAAATATTTTTCCTGTCCATTGTATGTAATACAAGCTGGTTTTCATGGGCTTGATTTATACTACCTAATCTTTCTTGCAAGTGTAGACTTCATGCAAAAACACCTCACTTTATTTACAATTATTGTTTTGTTTTGCTTTTTTTTTCCCTTTATCTCTTTTTCACCAAATTTCTAAACTTTTTTTTTTGCCACCAGTGGTATTTCTTACTTTGATACTAGCTGTTTTTGTTTGCTTGGAAAGGCTTAAATTTGACCTCATTTATATTGCTATTAAAAAGTAGACCAGCGCTGTCATTTGTGTAGATTGTCAAATTCTTCCTTTCGTTCCCCTTTATCTCAGTAAATATTAATTCATAAATAGTCTGCTTGATAAAACTTGCTCACTGTATTCTCCACGTGGAAGTTAAACTTGGTGTTAAAATCTGTTTTTTTTTTCTAGTACAGTAGTAAGATGTGTTAATAGTGTTTTGGGGGAGGAAGATGGGGGGAATTTTTCACTGAAATGATTTAAATATGTGACGCGTTATTTGCTATTACTCACTGCTTAGTCTGCATGACTGTCACCAAGATGGAGGTGTTTAGTGTGAGCAGAAGACGATCTTTGAAGGCCTCCTATCATTTTTATTACTGTGGTTATTTTGGAATGAGATACTAAAGTTACAAATATGATTGTGAGTTCTCTTTATAGTTGTGCTGTAGTTAGTGTCATTTGTCCTACTGTTTGAATTACCAGTGGATTTTGCCAGCATGGGGGAGGGGTGCCTTAAAGATGAGCAGTATGTTTTTTCTCTCAGTTAAGCAAAATTTGGTTCAGACGTATTTTGTTGTGCTGTTATATTTGACATTTGCTTTATTTATGCTTTTTTTTTTTTTTTTTTTTTTTTAGAAATTTGGGGGTTATTTGTAACATGTTTTACATTGTTGGGAGACGCATCCCTAAACTTGGGAATTGGTATCAGTTAGTGGAAGCTTCAGCTTTCATGTGTTGGGCAAGATTTCAGCAGAAATTACAGTGATTATTTGTTGTATACGAGTCTGCTTGAGGAGTGCGATGCAGTAGTTTCCCCCATTTAAATTTAAACAGAGGGCCTCTTATGTGGCAAAGATTTTTGGAAGAAGCTGGAGGCTAGTAAGTGGGCTTTACTAGCTTTTTTAGAGATAAAAGCCTGTTAAGTTCCAGGTATACATTAATGGTCTAGAAGTTGGGTAACAAACCACCACCAGAGCAGTAGGGGACAGTATACTACCTCCCAAGTGTTGTAACACATTCCTGCAAATTTAGAATAGTTGCATGGAAAAGTGTCCACAAATATTTTTTGCACTTTGACTAGACTAAGGCACATTGTTGTCCGTACATAATTTTGGAGATACTCTGACAACATTTTGGTAGTGTGCAGCTACTTTTTCTGGAAGTGTGCTTAGTTGTCCACTTATAAAAATCAAATTCAAAGCTATCATAATGGTTTTGACGTGGTAAAGCTCAAATGACTATGGTTATGTTTGTTTGCTAGGTGTGCCCAGGCAGGATCAATTGAGCCAGCATGAGAAGGCTCTTTGGAATTTGATTATGTTCCTAGTAAAGAAAGGGGGGTCTATTTTATATATTCGAATGCTTAAATGTTCTAATCATTAAAGATCGAAATTTATTGATCAAACATTTAAATGTTCGAATATATTAAAACATAAAAAAACTAAACAAAAGAAATTAAAACTAAAAGGTGTAAGCAGGGGGGAAAACCCCCCTGCACCTCCCATACCCCCTGATACTTAAATATACCAACTCCAAGATCACGCTACAGTGTAGGGAATGGGAAATTTTCCATTTCTGCACTGTAGCACACTGAAGTGCGATCTCGGAGTTGGTGTATTTAAGTAGCAGGGGGTGTGGGGGTGCAGCCCTCCATATGGGAGTGCGCACGGAGCACTTGCCCCCCTTCTTAAACCCTTTACTTTTTTTTTTTGTTAAATATTCATTTTTAATATATTCAAACACTTAAATGTTCGATCACTAAAGTTCGATCTTTAGTGATTCGAATATTTAAGCATTCGAATATATAAAATAGACCC